>NW_022196915.1:1533210-1560814 GCF_008632895.1 Mastomys coucha | reverse complement strand
TATATATATATATATATATATATATATGGTTTTTTCCAGGATTGAACCTTAGACAGCTGCTCTAGCCTGAATCACAGCCCTAGCCCATGTCTATGGTTCTAAAACTGGGTCTACATATCCATGTCTGAAATTCTTTTAAGAGATGCCTCCAGCTTGTGGGCTGGGTCAGACTTGTGACATCAGCCCTGGTCTCAGCAGTGACTTTCAGTGCCACAATTCCCTGCCTAGAGCACTCCTTCCCTTCAGCCAGACACACAGTCTGCCAGCTACCCACGGTCTCCCTGGAGCTCCAGAAAGAGGGTGGGAAATCCGCTGGTGGCATGGAAACAATTAATTCTCGACTTCTTCAGTTTGCTCAGAATATTCCAAGCTGTGTGAAGAAGCCCCAGCAAGTGTTATTTCCATTTTTGCTAAATGGTGTGAAACTGGAGGTTTGACAATGTTATTGATAAAAAGGGAGATTAACTGGTATAACTGCTTTTCTTACATTGTTGGACACACATGCAATTGAACATATATATACTTGGAAGTCAGGCTTTTATAAGTTAATTAATTGCATACAAAATCATAATGAAGTATCACTCTGGCTTTTTTGTTTCTCACATGTAAGATGATGATAGAGGATGCTTTGATGCTTCTTCTTCATGGAAAAACAGCTATTATTTTAAATGACTTTCTATTGTTTATGATGAAACATTTCTCTGATTTCATGAAATAACAGTGGCCTTTGGCAATGTATAATGTGGCTGCCCCTCTGTCCTTGATTTATTTATTTTTTTTTTACAGTTAGTGCTCAGGACAAAGAGTGCAACAGTATGCTTTGGAAGATAAAAGCCCAAAGGTTCACTGATCATACTCACTGGATGGCAGTGAACCCCAGAAATGGTTAGTCTTCACAGCCACAATGTAAGGCAGAAAATGCAGAAGTCTGGTGAGGCTTCACTGCTAAGGAGAAGTGGCACTAGACCAAGGGTCATACCCTCGCCTCAGGGTCATAGAGCAAGCTTTTCTGGTCTAGTGCCATGAGGAGAATCACAGAGATGACTCATCAGTTCCCCATGGAGATGAAAGCTTTCCTCAGGGGGGTGCTGAGCTGTCAGGAGAAATAATGCATATCAAGCACTTGAAAATGGATCACTATACAACAATACACAAGAGCATACAGAGGTCATGCTTGCCTCTGGTGGGGGTGTGGCAGGAAGTAGTTGATATGGAAAAGAATTCACCCCTAGGGCTGTGAGCTGTACAGACGCAACCACTGACCTCGAGGGGAGCCCAGCCAATGGCCAATGTTCTGGGCAAGCATTTGCTTGCCATGGAATTGGCATGGCGGTTAGGATGCAGGCCTTCTCACCTTTGTCCTACTCCAGTCTAGAGGATGACTGTGAGAAAGAGCAGCTGTATGAGGCACAACACACTAGTGGTGTGCCAGTGGTCGGGGGATGCCAGAAGCAGCCCTGTTCCAATGCTACAGCAATGAGACAAGAGATAATGCCCAAGTTACAGAGCACTGCTTCATGAGCCATCTTCTCATTCATGCCAGAAACTGAACTGCTGACGGAGTTGGTGGCCAAGCAAAGATTCTTAAAAGTGAGCATAGATTCATAGGAAAATCCAAGCCTCCTTCTTGGGAAAATTTGCATACATCAGGCATCGAGAGCATTCTTGATCCTGAGGAATCAGAATCTGCTTCCTGAAGACCATTCCCATTCACGATTAACACCAGAGAGCAGTCACTGCCCAGAGCCACAGGAGAAGCCACTTCTGGTGAAGGATGGGAAGCACACCACCACGGGCCAGGAAATTAGAGGAGCATATCCCCAGACATCAAATAGCCTTTGAAGGTTGTGCTCTTCCCAATTTATATTCTGTTGGAGGTAAGGACAAAAGCCTGTAAGATCAAAGAGGAAATAAAGGCTTTCTGGAAGGAAGAGTTAGGGTTTCTTCCCAGCAGAAAAAAGTGAAGTATTGAGGAGAAAGTGAAAATTTACATGGAGAAGTCAGATCACTGAGTGCACACTCTTCCTACCCAGGCTGCTATCCTACACCAAGCATGGCAGTGAGAAAATGGTCCACCGGTCACAGCAGAGGCTATTTTGCTTTGGGTACCCATAGTTGAGACTGCTGGTACCTTTACTTACTCAGTCTTCCAGGCATTGAGGAGGGTGGTGCAAAGTCCTTGGGCAGGAGAACTCTGTCAAAACCACTGTGGATCTGCAGGGAAGCCAGTGATGGGGAACTCTTGGCATTGCCTGAGATCCAGAACAGGCTTCTCTCTAAGAAAAGGAAAGGACGTGGATTACTTAGCACCTCTCATAGGGCTCTTAAAGTGGACCCTCCACACCCCTCTTTGCTGTTCTCTTCCACTGTGGCTGACCACAAACTTCTTGTGCTTTCCTAAAAGTGGAGGTGACTTACAGCATTGGGGCCCTCTGTGGCTTTTGCCCAGAGCATTATTCAATCTATCCTTCAGAGACCTTCATGCCACTCAACTTTTTACCCCTGTGTATGACCTTCAACACTGCTAGTAAAGCTCCTATCTGAAATTCCTGTTACTCTCTCACATCAAGGCATATGTGTGCAGAGCTTCCTGAGGGCAGATACATGGTCCACCAGACTAACTGCTCTATTGGGAACAGTGCCTGGCAAACATGAGATCATACGAAAATACTTACGGAAGGAGAGATTGAGTGGCTGAGAAGGGGAAGGGTTCATAACTGACTTGGGATCCCAGCACCATGGTCCCTGCTGCTCACTTACTTTCTTTCCTCCTTCAGCCAGCAAAAGAAGACTACTCTGAGTGACTCAAGAAATCTGGGGGTGGGAGCCTGTGAGTCTGCATTTCTAAGACTCTCTAAGGTGCCAGGTGCCTGCAATGCTGCTTAGCAGGCTGGGGAATACAGGAGTTAGTAAGCATGCCAGTGGGAAGGAATAAGTCCCAGCCTTCTGCTTCTCCTCTCCCTATGTCTCTGCTGCACCTCATGACATCATCAATGAATAGTCAAAAAGGAAAGGGCCTGATGAGTTTCAGGATGAGTCAGCCTACCCTGGAGTAAACTCACCCAGGGTTACTTCTCATTCCTTGTTAAGCTTCATTTGAAATTAAATTGTTAAGGTAACAGTGGAGGGAGCTGTAAGATATCAGTCAGCTTTTAGTAGCTGGGAAATCTGGAATTTTTGACTGAACTTATTTTAAAAAATAAATCTTGTCCCAGGCTTTGTTTCACATCTTAGGAGGTAAAACATTCTGTTCTATACACTTCTCCCATGTATAACCGCCCAATTACAACTTCCATGTGACTGTCTTTAACTATAGTGCTAAAAAAAGAAAAAAAACAAAACAAAACAAAAAAAGCAAAAACAAAAAAAGGCTGTCAATGTAGACACTTGTCATCCAGCTTAATGACTTGAGTTTGAGCCCAAGGACCCACATAAAGGAAAAAAATGGCAAAAATGGCTCCTCAAAACTATCCTCTGACCTTCATATGTGTACCATATGGCATAGGTGCACACACACACATACACACATGCACACCCACGCACACACACACACACACATACACACACACACACACACACACTCAAGGATGCACACATGCATGAACACACACATAAAAGAGCCAAAGAACATAGGAACTTTTTACTCACATAACATCTTAATAGAGTTTAATATCAACCCACCCAGACAAAATCATATGAATGGACACCTAGGGGACAGGAAGATACACCCCGTGACTAAAGTAAGACTGAGACAGTGACAGGGTGTGTCACCGTCACTTAGCCACAGACATACATCTCTGCAGTATAGAGAAATAAGATAGAATCGTCACCTGAGCAAACATCAGTGGCTCCATTCATCCGGCCAACTTCATTCATTGATATTTGGAGCCCACTATATGACAGATGCTAAGAAAGATGGATGCAGAATAAACACCACAGAGGCCAATCTGCACAGCAGTGACTAGACACTAGTAAACTTTCGTCTCACGAGGGCCACTGTCATTGATGATCTGTTTATGAATTGACTCCCTGTTAGTTCACATGATTGGGGAACTTTTTAAGCATTTCAAAGCTCCAGGGAGAGAGAGAGAGAGAGAGAGAGAGAGAGAGAGAGAGAGAGAGAGAGAGAGAGAGAGAGAGAGAGAGAGAGAGAGAGAGAGAGAGAGATTGAGAGAGATTGAGAGAGATTGAGAGAGATTGAGAGAGAGAGAGAGAGATCCCTGTGTTAAGTGGTGGTAAGTAACTGCTTTCTATACCCTTATCAATGTCTTTTTCAGAACAAGAAAGCACCTTTTCTGTATTTTATTTATAAAGAGAAGCAGACTGAAAAGGACATGAAAGACCATGCAGTCTTGCTTTCATTATACAGATAATTTGCAAAATATTAGAGCCATTAGGTCATCTGCTCAGAATCACAGCATCTGGCAGAGACTTTTCAGGGGTGAGCTTAGGGATCACTTATTCTGCCCATGACCCCTTGTTATTAGTAGTATTTAGGAGTTAGTTGTCAAATAATAGACAGTGGCTCCCTTGTGTAATGTGTAGTCACTGAGGTACAGATTGGCCTCTGTGGTGTTTATTCTATACCCATGCTTCTTAGCATCTGGCACATAGTGAGCTTCAAATATCAATGAATGAAGTTGGCTAGATGAATGGAGCCACTGTTGTTTGCTCAGGTGAACATTCTATCTCATGGAGACTTTCTCTACACTGCAGAGATGTTTGCCTGTGGCTAAGTGGCAGTGATATGCCCTGTCACTATCTCAGGTGCCTCAGTTCTACCTTAGTCAAATGGTGTATTTTCCTTTCCTTTAGGTCTCCATTCACATAGTCTTGTCCCTACCCAACCCTCTTCAACTGGACATCATTTTGTGGGGCCATCATCTAAAATCCCTTATTTAAGAGAAAAAAGCAATACGACTGTCTGCCAGCATATCTCCTATGCCGGGCACCTGAAGGTGAAGCAAGGCCAGCATATCTCCTATGCCGGGCACATGAAGGTGAAGCAAGGCCAGCATATCTCCTATGCTGGGCACCTGAAGGTGAAGCAAGGCCCAGCCCTAAGGATTCAGGATCCACATAGTAGGTTAGCATGCTCCTGACACAATCCAGCATGCAAACCAGTACTTTATTTCCCACTCTGAGTTACAACATACTGTAGGCAGCTTCATGCCATTGTGCCTGGCTGGCTTCAGGAAAGAAGAGCTGCCCTGTAGATCTATCAGTCCTGGCGGTTTTCTGTTCTCTGAGAGGATAGTCTTTTGGCAAGAGTATCAAAATTTCCAGGTAGCCATAGAACCCTTTTCTAGTTCACCTGGCCTCTATCCACTGTCCTGAATGCTTGACCTACAGCAAACAGAAAGCATGATGATTGTGAACCTCAAGGAAAGGATAACTATTACATGTAAAATGGCTGAGCAACAGAGAGAAAATATCTTGCTGGAAATTGCACTGGTGTTAACCAGCAGTTGCAGACCCTCAAGGTCAGTTTTGTTTTTATAGAAGAGGTGTCAAATATGATTGATAATTAAACCTATTTTATTAGTTTCTTTAAAACTGAGAAGGAAACACAAACCTCTACTATTAACTGAAATTAATCCTCAGAAAATTTCACAAGGATATGAATCTCCTGGTTCCTGCCTCAGCCAGCATTTTACTACTTCTATGAACCCAAAGATAATAACTTTTGCTTATTTTCTCAAACCCCCTGGCATTAATTTCCTCCTTGAAGATATTCATTGAGGAAGAAAATATTAAGTCTAGAATTCAAGTCTCTCTGTGTGCTAAGTTCTGCATTTGAGCCTCTTGTATCTATGTACCCTGGAGGGAGCCTTTACTTTAGTTTTACAAGTCCACTGGGAGAGAATTCTACTCAGTTTCCTTTGTATCCGGTCTGTGCCAAATCAGGAATTGGGAACTCCTTGATGGGTATTTGAAATGTGACTTTACAGCTCACTTGCTTTTCCCACCATGAAAAGGTGGTTGTAAGATTCTTTTGTGATCCAGTAAGCTTCTCTGTTGCACATGCCACACATGCAGTTTTCCTCTGGAACATATAACTAATGCACATCTGGCTTCCACACCTTCCTACACAATGCAGAAGCCATGAGTAATGTGGAGAAACTGGTTGGCTTGTCAAATTCTTAGGAAAAAAACTATAACTGGCTCTTCCCTCTGGATTGTTAATGGTTTAAAAAAATAAAGTATGGTATTGCCTACCTCACAGTGGGGAATCTGTTTTGACATATCCTCAAACAGATTTATGAGCATTTTAAAGACCCACCCTTGCCTATGTGTGGCTTTCTTTCCTGGTTTGTTGTTAGCACTGGATTTCTTTGAAGCTAAAGCTAAAGTTGATATTGGACAGAGAAGAAGAAACATGTTTGTTCTCTCTAATATTTATTTGGTCATTTACATACGGAAAAGACGGTTGTGCTGGCTAGTCAACTTGACATCAACTTGACACTCTGGATCATCTGAAACGAGGGACCCTCAACTGAGAAAATGCCTCAATAAGATCCAGATGTAGAGCATTCCCTTAGTAATTGAAGGAGGAGGACCCAGCCCTTTGTGGGTGTTACCACCCCTGGGCTGGTATCCTGAGTTTTAGAGGAAAGCAGGCTGAACAAGCTACGGGGAGCAAGCACCCCTCCATGACTTGTGTATGAGCTCCTGCCTCCAATTTTCTGCCCCGTATGATTTCTTATATTGACTTACTAAAATGGTGGACTAAGATATGGAAGGTTAAGACAAAGAAACTCTTTCCTCCACAACTTGCTTATGGTCATGGTATTTTATAATAGTAACAGAAACCCTAACCAGGACAATAGAGTTCCTGAGAGAATGAGAAAGGTAAGAAAGGAGGGAGGTGAGCCTATTCTTTTACCATTGATGTGTGCTTGGTTGTTTTAAATTTATCTTTTCTTTTTATGAAAGTCTTTTCAACTAACCATGATGCCAATTCTGTGGGAACACACTATATTTCATTAACAAGTTAATATAAGTATAGATTTTGTAGGGGAAATGTTGTATTGACTATGTTGTTGTAACCGGGCAATTGATTGGAAAACTAAGACTAAATTACATTTCTTTTAATGGCATCATAGCAGTGACATATGAAACCACTTTTCCTCCCAGCTTCCTGGGGCATACCTGTTGTGTCTCCTTTTCAAGAGGCAACAGTGCATATTGATTAGGAATCCTAGCTCTTGAGTTGGAAGATCAAGACCAGGCTTTGCAACAGATGTCAGAAGGCTTTTCTGAGCCTTGATTTCCTCAGCTACTAAAAGGATTGAGGTTAATGATTTGGACTTTTGTGGTGACTCTGAAGGTACAAAAGGTAGATGTCTCAGCAAAGAACACAAAGTCCTGAATAACACTTCATCAACATCGGCCACAATAGTTACAATAGTTCTTCTTAATGCTGTATTAACTTTAGTGCCCATGACTGGTGGGAGAAGCACCAGATGGTTGATGGCCTTGGTATAACTAAAAGTGTTTATGAAATGAATGAAGGTTCTTGAATGTTTAAATAAAGTAATGTGTTTAATAAATCAGTATATGTAGTGCATTTGCCAGATTAGTGGTTAACTAGATCCATTCTACACTATAGCCAAAAGTAAATCTCACACTGCTTTATCCCAGTCCTTTGTTTTGCCCAACTTGATTATTTTGTGTTCATTTTGCTTTTGGACACCTTGCCTAGGATAGAAGCCTCTTTGCTTATAGCCAGTACCTCAATGCCACTACTCTGTCCTAGCAAATGATCAGGGGCACTGAAGTCCTCCTTTTATCCCATGCACATCACAGTGTCTCCGGTGAAAAGGTCTCTGATACTTCCTATCACTTCACCTGGCTTCTTGAAAAATCACATTTGTATTGCCCTTTTTCTTCATGGGAAGAGCTATTTATTTCAATCCAGAGAGTCCTGCTATGGGTGAAGGCACTGTTTTCTAGCCAAATGCTATTGGAAAGATAGTTGCCACCTGGACAAACAGGATCAAATATTTGAAGAAGCTGTCTTTCACCATGACCCAGCACTGCCACTGTAAGTGTCATTGTCTTCAGAGTCTTCCTTGGCGATGCTATTCCCCAGAGGAGGGTCCCTTCCTTGCCATTCATTGAACATCACACGCTGCAGCACTGCAGTGTCAGAGCACTTGCTTCTCTCCACCTCTGTTAGCTTTTGTGTTTCCTGTTTCACTTTCCCAGTGTATTTACACAAAACAATGCAAGAACTGAGAGATTGGTGCCCATATCTGTCTACTCAAGAAAGTGTGGCATAGAAGACTGACAGGCAAAAGCAATCCCAACTTTGTTTGTTTACATCTGTAGCCCTGGCAGCATAATTTGAAGATTTTTTTTGTCTTTTTCTTTTTGTCTAAGGTAGTCCCTATTATGCAGCTCAAGCTGTCCTAGAACTCATGAATCTGCAGGTACCACTTCATCAGACTTTGAGAACTTTTGTTTTTTAGACATAATGAGGACATGCTATGATTTCCAGGAAACTATTTCAGAAGGGGAGACAGGAGAAGTCGTAGCAGAAAGGCAAAGCTAGGAAAGTATGTAGGGTTTGTTTTGTTTTGTTTTGTTTTGTGTGGAGCTGTGTGTCTTCCTGTGAGGTCTACCTCCTAACTTCAAACGTCAAGTGAAGGGAAGTGAGTGTGTTGTGGACATGACACACTTTAAGATGGCATTTCAAAAGCATGGCTTCCAATCTGCTAAACACTCTGTGCTGAGGCCTTTCCAGATACTGACAAACCTTGTATCCTGTAACTGCACTATGACGGTCCAGACCTATGAGGCAGGCCTCAGCCCCTTCATGGTCTTTGGAACTGTGCATAGAGTCTTAGGGAATGCACATGTAGTTGAGCCACCAAGATTCCTGAGCACGTAAGGAAATTTTCAGTGTTTGAATCCAACATGGAGTAGGAGGGTCATGGATGAGTAAACTTACAGTGTTTAAGGATGGCTTGTATCCCTATAAAGATGTGAATCTAATCCAAGACACCAATTCTGAAATCCTTCTACTAAAAAAATGGCCACCCCACCACCCTGTCCAGCCCACTGGCCATCTGTCTTTTCAGGTCCAAGATAACAGCCTAGCCCGATTTCCACTCCACTGTTCTTTTGCCTGCTGAGGCAGAGCTGGCCTATGGCATGCCACCAGATTCTTTCAGGAATAAACCTCTGTTCTCACTTCAGTGCATTCACTTCTGGTGAATCTTGGTGTGAGGCAGAGTCTGACCCTCAGTTCACAGATCATTGTTCTCAATATTTTCTTAGATCCTTCCAGCTGACTGCTCTGTCATGGATCCTTCTCATTTCTGTTGGTGAATCAGCCAATTTAGATGATTTGCTCAAGTTATTCACTCAGGATCATGGCTGGCTGAACAATTTCTTGGAAGCATCCCCTGTCTTGAAAACAAAGTTGAGAGCATTTTAGGTCTGTCTGCAAAGACATTTTTGTTACTAAGAGTGGCCAAGCAGATTATAAGGAGCTGCTGTGTCCAGCTGGTTCTCAGGTAATCAGTCATTTTTAATCTATGGGGCATCAAAGCATCACACAGAATTGGGAATCTGGCAGATAGGAGGACAGTGTTGCAGCCTTGACTGTTAACGCAATGCATGCCACCACCTCTCTTCTGTCTTTCGTTGTCACTGTCTGGTCTATTGTTTCCAAATCTGGCAGGCTTGGTGAAAAGTCCCTCTCTTGAGCACCATGTTTTATGTAGCTGTAACGGAATTACCAAATGGCATATTGTGAACAGAGATTTTCTTCACGAACCTCTGAAGGCTGAGAAGTCCAAGACTCTAGTGTCTGCTGAGGGCCTTTAGTGCTGTGCTATTAGATGGCAGGAGACTTCGGTGCTCAAAGAGTCCCTCATCTTCATGCTGCTACCACAGCAATTGCACTTCAACAATGATTTTTCAGATGACAGACATTGAAGCCACAGCTTTCACTCTGGGAAGACCCAAGTTCAGAATGAGTTCCTTTCTCTTGCTGCATTCCAGAGAGCTCCCCGAGAGTGGCTTTGCTACTGTCCCCACACATATGAGGATTCTTTCAAAGCTCTAATTCACCTCTCCTGGCCTTGGCTCTACTTGTTTCCTGCAGTGAGTACTCCACCCACATTGCTTTCAAAGGTAATGTCCATCTCTGTAACCTGTGACATGGACAAAGCCTGGCATGGCTCTGAGTCTCTGTCCCTTTATTTGCAGAAGAGAGTTACAGGATTGTAATAGTGAAAGTAGATTTCACAGTGCAGTGGCAATAATGAGCTCCAAATTGCAGTCTCTGCAAAGAGAGAACTTCATTTGTCATTCCTGTAATTTCCCAGTGTGGAGACCTGCACTTCTCAGTGACTACACGACTTACAGAAACTGGGGAAAGTATATGTTAATTTGAGGGAGGGCTTAAAGCTGACTCAGTTATGGTCAGAGCTCATGAGCCCAGGGGTTTATATGATTATAGCAAGAAGAGTCGAGAGGGATGGTTCTCCAGTGTCCTAGGAGAATCGTACTGAATGGTGTTTTGATCTTCTTAGAGGAGTATGGTGATGCTAGGACACCATCCACATAGGAGATATTCTGAGGATCCTTCTTTTCAAGAGCTGGAAGCAGACAGGGTGCATCAAGCCAAATGCACCTCTGTTTGTTGCATTTTAAAGCACCTTATTGCATAGACTATTTTAAGCAATCCCTCTCTCTACTTAGGCATATCAATTGATGGAAATTTTCTACAAAGTGATTCAGAAAGGCATTGTGTTCACAAATCTTTATTTCTTTTGACTCTGGAGTCTAAATAAGGTGCCATTCAAGTGATACAGTGGCGTACGCAGTATGCTCAGACGTAGTATGCTCAATGGGGCAAGTCAGCTTCTCAGTCACAATGTCTTTCTCTGGCGGCAGGCATTTACTAAATGTATGTCACCAATAGCTGCCTTAGAAAATATCATGTTCTTAGGCTTAGCCAAAATGAACAGTTACCAACTTCCTGACAGAACAGGATCTCCCAAGATCATACCCATCCCCTTACACTCCTTTCCCCAATACTCTGGACTACTATAGGTTCCATTTTACATTCATGATGATGTAGCTGTTGCTTCTTAGTGACCTAGATTCTGAGGATAACTTTGGCTTTGCATTTTTATATTACTAGAAGCCCAAAATATTTACTCAGTTCCCTTCTCCATCACTCCTAGCCTTCTTCCGTCCTGAGTCTATCCCCTTCTAAACTTGCATGTCTCTTTTTGATGTGTAGCAGAGTCTCTCTTTCTGTGGCAAATACCAATTTTATATAATATAATTAATATAATATAAGTATAATATAAATCTTAAACTAAGAAGAAACTCATGAGCTGGATTCATTGCAGTATGGTGTACAAATAAACAGTTGCATGTTTAGAATATAGACCATCTGTATTATTTTCATTCAGGAAGTTTGAGGAGTACCCTGAAGGCTGACACTTGTCAGGACTGGAGAGAGGGAGACATTGGATTTGATGCAGTCACATGACAGACCCAACCCAATTCACAACAGCTCAAGATTTAGAATAGTCCACCAGGGCTGAGATGGCCACGTCATCCCCTGGTAGTCCTGGGGATACCCACAGGACTTGAATCTTTTCCCCTTTGATTGCCATTCATTGGCCTAGCTGTTCCCAGAGGCTCAATGAAGCCAACAGGACAGAACTATCTGTTTCCAGCCCTTCTAGTGTTGTCAAGTACTCATTGCCAGGGTACCCACCTATGCAAGTGGTACCCCACATTGGCCACCAGAAAAGAGCAAGCCAGAGAATACTGACCAATCTATTTTTGCTCCACAGAACAAGCCTGAAGAAAGAAAGTGGGTTTTGTTTGTTTGTTTGTTTTTTGGGTTTTTTTTTGGGGGGGGGGAGTTTGACACAGGGTTTCTCTGTGTAGCCCTAGCTGTCCTGGAACTCACTCTGTAGACCAGGCTGGGCTTGAACTCAGAAATCCTCCTGCCTCTGCTTCCCAAGTGCTGGGATTAAAGGCCTGCATCAACACTACCTGGCTAAGAAAGTGGTTTTATCTTCCCCAGGTAGCAGCCCACATGTATTAGTGACAGTAGGGTGGTTTACAGTCTTACTGCATCTTCTCTCATTTTCCAACCTTGTGATGATTTAACAAGGTCTTGCTTGCTTCTGCCTTCAAGTTTCTTGGTCTGGTCATTGTGAACATTTCACTATCTTCTTGCTGCTGTGATAACCAGGGCTCTGTGTAAATTTCCCTCTCCTCTAATATCGATGAGATTGTGTGCATCTAAAAACATGGGTTCATTTAATAAGATTCCAGAGGCTGCTCTTTGTGACATGCCACTCAGAGCATAACACCCCTTTCCCTCTTTGAAGAAGCTTTTGGGGGAGAGAACTCCCTCTTCTTTCATCCTACAGATCATTTCCATACAGCCCACTCAAGATTGCCTGGCAGCACAGGAGATGGATGGGAATAACTCAGAGACTAGAAACCACAGCAGCACAGACTGCAGCCTCTTCCCTATGTGTACTGGGAGTTGAGCAGCTTACCAGTGGCTGAATTGACTCATTTGAATCTCATCACCCTTCATTTCCTCAGCCTTCCCCCTGGTACTCGTGTTTGGGGGAAATGGCCGGGGACCACCAAGGAGTCAGATGGGAAAGGATAAGGTAATCCATAGTTGAAATAGCCAAAAAAAAACTGGCCATGGTGCTACCACCCCATGCAGCCTTGTCTCATCTATCCCTGCTTACTGAGCAGGGCAGCCACACAAGCAGACAGCTTCTCTGCAACCTCCACAAAGATCCTTGACAACTTCTTTCCTGCTTTGTTTCTGTAAAGATATCTCATTGAAGCTTTCTTGGTAGCCATTTCAAAACAGACTCATTAGGGCGTTGCTGTCACAACTGTAAGGATCACATGGATGTTCTAAGTCTGGGAAACAAGATAGGGCAGTGGGGGGTGACTATGATCAATGTATGTTATATGTTTGGATGAAACTTTAATCTTATGCATATTTAATATATGCTAATAAACATTTAAACCATTGAAGATTAATAATAGTGGGATGAATGTCCTAGTTAGCTTCAGCTGCATATTTGACATAGCCTAGTGTCCTGTGAGGGAGTCACAGTGGGAGAAGGTCTAGGTTAGAATTTGTTTTGATGATTGGTATAGAGGGCTCAGCCCAATGTGAGCCGTACCATCCCTCGCAGCTGTTCCTGGACCTTATGTAAGGAAGCTAGCTGAGCGTGATCTTGAGGACAAGTCAGACTGAGTCAGAGTATACCATTCACCCACAGTCCTTGCTTCCTGGTTCCTGCCTTGAGTTCCTGCCCTAACTTCTCTTAATGATGGATTATGATTTGGCAGTGTAAGCCAAATAATCCTTTCCCTCCTCTAAAGTGTTTTTGGTCATGATGCTTGTCACACCAGTATGAGGAATCTAAGACAACGAATGTTCAAAAATATGCCCACATCTTCTAATCATCATAACATCTCCCCTTTTCTGGCCAGCCAAGAAGGATCCACTGGAGAGGGGAACAGGTACATATTTTAAACAGAAGATCACAGAAAAATAATGTTGTTCCTTTGTGCTGGAGAAAAGCTCATCCTTGTAATGAACAACCTGCCAGCACCAGCAGAAGGCAATGGCTGTCCCCAGCTCACCCCCATAATCACTGTCTGGAATACGCATTCCAGCTCCTATGTGCTGCTGGCAGTGGGGCTGCAAGTGTGGCTTCTGCTGCCACTCATGCTTGTCTGTTGTGAACGGATTCTTCTGCTTGGCAAGTATCAGCTGTCCATGTGACTAAAGCCCCAGTTTTCCTGTCACAGGCGAGTGCCAGATATTTTAGTTTGCCGGGAGATTATGACCTCAGGGGACCCAGCAGCTGGGCATGGGAACCCTGTATATGTAGTTGCTCCACATACCCAGGGTCCATGATGAAGTCTTCCTCTCCAAACACAATGAACAAACAAACAAACAAACAAACAAAAACCCAATCCCTTTATAGGTCCATCTCTCTTTGCCTTTCTCTCCCTGTAAGTGTTTTGCCTTCACATTTCAAGTGTGTATTCCTGAAACTTGTAGGCAAGGCCTGTAGGCAAGGGTTGAGGAGTGTATATGGACACCAGAATCAGTCCTGATATGTTGAATGGTGGTCACACTGATATCACCTGGCTTCCTGCTGAACAAGGAACCTTGAGTGGTTTCTGATCTGGCTACTTTAAGAAACTCCATTTCCCAGTGACTTGGATCTTCTGTTTCTATTTTGAATCTAAGTTTATGAGGAACCACTCTCACTTAGTGACTCTCTCTTCTTCCTTCTTCACTTGTTTCCCTGTGGACTGCACACAGCTCAGAGGAGGAAGAAGTTAGCCTTGAGTAACATGGAAGACCAGCTCCACCCAGGAGCATTTGAGGTTTGGTAGATGATCTGCCCTGTTTTCAGCCACTCCATCCTTCACTGAGCAGCTCGACCTGAGCATGTGCTGTGCCATCAGCCCCTGGTAGTCCTGGGGATACCCACAGCTGTGTTGTTCAGATGGTCTGCTATCTGGACCATGTGTGGATATCTTGTTCTACTCTCTCCAAACCTCCCATCTGTGACTTTAGGAATTGTTGTGCTCAAAACAGTGAAAGGAAAAGAGGCACTCCATGGGCTGTGCTCTTCAGCACTGTGCTTGTAATGAGGGAATCTGGGAGACCATGCCAGGTGCATCCTTCCAGCTCTCACAAGCTGTGACTCAGGGTAAAAATAAGATACCTGTCCAAACCTATGTGTGGGCTGACTGTATAGAAAAAAATGGCTTCGTAAGGTAGCTGCTGGTGTTCTGCAACCTCATGTTCACTGAACCTTTGTGAACTAATCAACAGGTGAGACAATAAAGGAGTTTGTCCTGGAGGAGCAAGGAGGCCATCAGATAGGAGATGGCCATTGCAGAACAAGATGCTGTAAATTCCCATCTGGCCAGATATCAGCCTTCATGAACTAGACCCCACTTCTTCCATTTCCTTGTGGACTAGGCTCTCTGTGTTTGTTTTGAACATAATTATACGAGGAATGGATCTCAATTAGTAGCTCTCTGTCCTTCCCTTCCTCTGTTATTTCTGTGAAACTACCACAAGCAATGAAATTTAGAACAGGGTGTCAAAAGAACTGTTCTGTTAGTTCTAAAAAGAAGACAGGGAACATCTTTCTGCTTCTTGAAGACAATTAAAGGACCTTGGAAAGTATTATTTGGAGTGTTGTTGACAAAGCTCAGTCCCACGGTGGCTGTTAATTTTTCCGGGTACTTCCCAGAGGAGAATCATGCCAATGCAGAGACGTGTGCTTCCCAGCACAGCTTTCAGGCACTGCACAGGTCACAGAAGAGAGTAATCTCAGACAACGTTGGCTTGTTTGATTTGGGGGATTTCTCTCTAGTGAAAGACTGCTTACAATGGGAAGATAGTATAATATGTTTAACTGAGAAAATAACAGTCCAGCATGGAGAGAAAAGAGTATTCTAAACTAGATCCAAGCCACTGACCTAAGCACTGACTGCTTCGTGCGCCCACTTCAATCATAGGTAAGCAGATGCAGGTGTCTGGGACCCACCTTTCAGAACCAAAAACTCAATGACATCACCCGTGCTGCGTGAATGCCCTGTCTGAGGCTATTAATCAGATGGTTTGCACACTGGATTCTCTTTAAGGACAGTCAGCTTCTTTGAAAATATAGACTACAAGATGGAACCTATGAGGTCAGCTTTGAACTGCCATGATCCTGCATGCAGTCATGGAGAAAGTGGGGTTTAAAATGCACATTGCAGGTACTTAACAAAAAAGAGAGTGCAAAATCATAGGGTCATTACAGGAATGCTGGTGACAGCTCTGTGCTAGGTGCTTCTGCTGGTGGATGAAAGGTTGTCAATTCAATGTGATGAGAGGTGACTCTGTGAAGAACTGTCCAGCTAACAGGGCTACTTTGAGTATGAGATGGTCCTGGACTCTTTTTTGGGTATGAGATGGTCCTGGACTCTTCTTTAGGTATGAGATGGTCCTGGACTCTTCTTTCTTTGGGTATGAGATGGTCCTGGACTCTTCTTTCTTTGGGTATGAGATGGTCCTGGACTCTTCTTTCTTTGGGTATGAGGTGGATGGTCCTGGACTCTTCTTTGGGTATGAGATAGTCCTGGACTCTTCTTTGGGTATGAGATGGTCCTGGACTCTTCTTTCTTTGGGTATGAGATGGTCCTGGACTCTTCTTTCTTTGGGTATGAGATGGTCCTGGACTCTTCTGGTTTTCCTTTTTACTCACCACTCGTGTAACTCACCTCCATACCAGACCCACTTCCCTGCCTCTTCCCAGATTTGTGGATTCCTGGTTAGAAAGAGCAGGTGGCATATGGGGAAACTGAGAAGTGGGAGTTTCCCATACATCCCTAATTGAGGTCAGGAACAGGTTTCCATCTCAGTATATCATTTTGGGTGATTCAGGAAGAATCTAAGAAAGGCCACAGTTCTTGATAAGGCTCATAGAAAGGAAATGATTGCAGTCCAATAGGGAGAGCACAGCATGGGTTTTCAGGGTGGTGGACATGGAGCTCTGGTTAGTGCCAGGTGGGACTTCATATAAGACACATAGTAACAGAGTGTCCTGAAATGATAAATTGTTATTTATTGCACTTGTGTACCATAGAATCACCAAGACATGATGCTTAAGTTTCCAGTGAATTTCTATAACCTTTGCTTCCTTTGACATTAGTCTGTTTTCAGGGCAATTCTGGGAATGACAGAGAAACATAGGCTCTTTTTTTCCAAGATCGAACTGGAAATAAAAACAGCTCAACAAAGGCACATAATTCAGATCCATTGTCTACAGACCAGAGCCAGGTTCTGTTCAGGTGTCTTACCTAAATAATCTTGCTTTATCCTTATAAAAGGTCAACGCAGTAAGGGCTTCTGGGGCTTTCTCTTCACACACAGGGGAACCATGTTAAGTACAGTGAAGAATCTGGGGTTTAGACTCAGTCTGACTTCCAAATCCCTGCTTTCAGCTCCAGGCCCACACAAGGTGCATATTTCCACATTCCCCATTGTTCTAGACATCCGGGAAACATGAGCAAACAGTATTTCAATTTGTTATTCAAGTCTGACCTTCAGATTGCATGAATATCTTTCATCTATGTGTCAGGTTTTCTGGACTGCTCAGAGGTTACCATAACAACCCAGAATATCATTAACTGTGATGGTCAGCAAATAGCATTAAGTAATTTGTTTTCTAATGACAGTGGAACTGTTGGTGTCCTTTAGCATGGAACAATGACAGCACTTGTGAATGAGCCCTCTGTCCCACTTTGTTAAGGAGCTTAGAAGTTGATGTTAAACAAGTACCAGTCAGGCACGGAGTAAGGACCAAATATAGTAAGCTATTTAATTGGTAAAATCACAGTGTCTCTACTATCTACATAATAAAGTATCTGCAAGGCACATGTCATTGTTCACAGGTGTGGGTCAATTAGTTCTTTCAGTCTCATTGGCTCACTCAGGGTGGTCAGCTAAAGATTAAATAATTGCCTTTGATAAACCAGGCTGCAATTCCTCATAAGTATGGAGCAGGGCTGGCCCAAGTTTGAATACCTCAGCTGGAACAGTTGGCTTCCATATTATGTGGCCTCCCATCATGTAGCCATCCCCATGGTGTATGCTAATGTGTGTTGGCTGGCTCCTCAGAAGAAAAGCAAGAGTATAGAAGTCCTTTCAGAGGGACTCAAACCAGACCTATTACCTTCTTACTGCTGCCTACTGGTGTGGCCAAAGCAAGTCTAGCTAGGTAGATTCAAGATTCTACCTCTAGATAGGAAGAGACCTAAGGCCATATTAAAAGCATGGCTATTACAGTAGGAGGGATATGCATTAGAAATGAGTGTTTCTCAACTCATTTCACAGAAGGAAATGCTGAATTGAACTGTTAAATAGGACACCCTAAAAATCACAAAACTATTAACTAGCACAGTACTCTAAGTCACTAATAACTGCTGTGGTTGGACAAAACAGTTAGACAAGAAGCAATTCTAACTCCAATGCTCTTTTTGACTTTAACATATTTTGTCGGCTGATTAGTTGGTTGAATAATGAACTATGCTGAGTGCTAGGCAAGCACTCTGAGCTATGTGCACAGCTCTATTTTTACCTTCTAATTTCAGAGTCTCTCTAACTTTCCCAGGCTGGCCTTGTACTCATTCTATAGCCTGAGGTGACCTTAAACTTGTGACCTGCCTCCGCATCCAGGAGTAACTGAGATTGCTGGCCTGCATTCATATGTCCATCAGGCCCAGCCAAAGCACTGTGGTCATTGCTTTGTTCTGTTTTTAAACAAGATTTGTAGGCCAGGGTCACTTCAACATCAGGATGTAGGTGAGGAGGGTCTTGAACTCCTCGTCTGCCAAAACATTAGGGATTTTAAGTACACAATGAATGTGGCATGCAAAGATGAGAAGTTTAAAATTTAAATGACTGGAAGTTAGGTGTCCTGTCTTCCTGTTACTATTGCTTTGGTTTCCTTTTGGGTTGTTCTGTGTTTGTTCTCCTTCCATAACCATTCAGTCTACAATGCCTCCAGCCTGGATCAGGGTGATTCTTTCATCTCAGTTGGAGCCAGGTCATGAGTTTGTCCCAAATGAGCTCCATGTCAAAATGAGGTACAAGCCATTTCCTTTATGTATCAGAAAATAATTTAAATTCTCCAATAAAAGTATTTGATATTTTTTTTGTCACAACTACTGCAGTTCAAGACAAAATTATCTTTACTGACCAAAAGCTTCTGGAAATATATTTCCCTTGAATTTAGTTCAATATCCTGAGAACTATGACAACACTAGTGGGATATGTTATTGATGTTTTGGTTTATCCTTGGTATATTGGGCTGATCCTAAACATCTGAACTGTAAATGTTTATGACTTGCTAAACCCCTGGACACTGCTCCTTGTGAAGCTGAGGTTTGAATCCAATGTATAGACCTTGGTTTGTCTCAAAATGGTACTTTCTCACCCAATCCAATGTCTATTAGCAATTTAATATAAAATAGATATGGGACAGGGTTAAGAATGATAAAATGTTTGTAGAAATTAACAATCTGTCATGAACACAGAGGTAAATCTGAATCCAGTATAAGTTAGCACTTTGTAAAGACGACCTTCAAGCAATCTGCAAACTGGTGAGACTTGGAGAGCTGAATTTATGGAGGTTATATTTTAAAAGTTTCCAGTGCTCTCAGTTCTGTAAATGTATAAGCACATGCTGAGAGATGATAACAGAGAAGCAGAGAGAAGCCAAGGCGGATGGTTCACTCTGAATCTCAGAAAGTTATGGCATGCTCTATAATAATTATGGATATTAGTCAAGATATGAAAATATCTTTACCCTGTGCTCTGGACCCACAGCAGGAAAAGATTTTGGATGAAAACAAGAAGAGTCTTGGAGTCTTTATTGATTTGTTTTTTCAGTGAATTCATGAACAAGAAAAACTCTGAAATCTTTTGGGAGGGCATTGTGACCATTAGATCATGCAGGATTGAGACAAAAGGTTCAGCAGTGTCACTTTTTTGCCTAGTATCTCAAGAGTTCACTTAGAAATATGTCTAGTTGGGGTCTCTGTTGCTATGCTGAACTTGCATCTAATAGCCAGTTGGGAAGGGAAGGGTTTATTTGGCTTATAGGTCTGCATCTTACTCCATTATTGAAGGAAGTCAGGACAGTAACTCCAACAAGGCAGGAAACTGGAGACAGAAGCTGAAGCAGAGACCATGTAGGAGGCACTGCTTATTGGCTTGCTCGTCATGGTTTGATCAGACTACTTTTGTATAGAACCCAGGACTCTGAGCCCATCGATGACATTACTCAAAGTGGTCTGGGCCCTCCCCCATCAATCACTAATTAAGAAAATGCCCTGCACCAGGATCTTATGGAGGCATTTTTTTTTCAATTGAGGCTCCCTCCTATCTGATGACTATACCTTGTATCAAGCAGACAGAAGACCAGCCAGTACAAAATGCATTCTGTGATGCAGGTTTTAAGCAGGAAAAAAGCTGTACTCCAGCTAACTGGAATAGGAACAAATGCGCCTCATGCCACTGTGATGTCAGGGTGAACTATGAGACCTCGCAAGAGAAGTTGAGGCCTTGTAGTCTGTTTTACCAGACTCTGTCAGAAGATTCATGGAGAGCTGGTTTGGCATTAAAGTCCAGCACTTTTTTTTTTTTTAAAATAAACTCTCAGTACTAAAAGTGAGAAGAAAAGACAAGTACAAAGCAAGTGCATATGAAAACTCTCTTAGGGTCATCTAGAGTCCAGATCTGACCTGGAGATATTTGAGGCTAGAGTTCTGTTCTGGGACAACATCTTGGGCCTAGGTTCTGTCCTGAGAACATCTGGAGTCTAAACTCTTACATGGGAACACCTTGAATTACAGGTTTTATCTGGAGATCATCAAGGATCCTTGGGGACATCTAAGATACAGATCCTGTCAGGGGAAATTAGGTTCCCAGTTCTTTCTTTCCTGACTTCTGGGTCCAGGTTTTAACCTGGGGGAATTCAGGGGTCTGAGTTCTGTGCTGACAGTGTCTGTGATGCAAGGTCCTGGGTCACATTTATTGTCTGACTTCTGTCCTCAAAGCCTTCTTCTTCTCTCCTCCTAGACTGCTATCATTTAACAACACACAGAAGTTTGTGTTACAACAAACTGTAAATAGTCTGGTGTTCCCATTTTAGTGGAGTTATATGAGAAGGAAACAGGAACTTTATTATTAGTAAAGTGTACTACAGTGTTATGTTTCAGTAAGCCTAAAAAGCTGGACTTAAAATTCTGCTTGTGACCCTGTGCAGGTGGACCATGAACAGGCTGCATCCATTGAAGCCTTAGTCTGTTCTCACCAGTGTCTCAACTGCCCCTTGAGTGTTTTCAGGATGTTTGTGCCTCCCTGAGAAAATACAGGTCCTCTTTCTTCCCCAGCATCTTCTTAATCTCTATTTCTTTGACTGTTGACAGTCTCTTAATGAGATCACCATTCAGACCCATAGTTTCATTATTAGCATAAGGTAAGATTTTCAAATTAAGTAAAAAACTCAATTTAAACCAAAGTACAAATTTATTCCACAAGATTAATCATAACATTGAATCATATATTCAATTTTCCCCTACATTCTTTTGTTTCAGGCTAAAAGAGAAAGTGGGAATTGTTTTCTCCTCTCTCTCCTGTTCACTTCAGTCCCATGTCAGGTGAGACATCACCTTCCCTTTGAAGTACAAATTGATGGGAAGATTCATGGTCACTTAACCTGATGACTTCCTCCTAAGACTCTTTCCCGTCTGTGGTTTCATGATTTTAGGGCCATATTAAGTCTAGATGTTCCTACATCTAAATCTAAGACACTCCTTGGTTAGCATTCAGTATTCTCCCTTACTTTCTTGTTAGTAGTAATTTCACATTAGAAACTGTATATATTAGCTATTTTGGGTCAAAGGATATCTTTGCCTTCAGTGACCATATCTGACCCATAGGAACCAGTTTTTCATCCATGTGTACACACTGAAGAACAACTTACTCAACCTCCAAATATTATGATGACAGCCTCCAAAGAACACATTGCCTAGCTCTGATTCTAGATGACTCTCTTCCACTCCACTCCAACGGTCATGTAAAGTGCCTTTGGACCTTTTTCATTCTTAAAGTACATTAGAAGTGCCTTTGGACCTTTTTCATTCTTAAAGTACATTAGAAGATGTTAGACTGCAATAGCATATTCCAGTCAAGTACCATATAGTAACTTAACTTTTATTTGGGAATTCTACATCCATTTTATCAGAACCCTGGTCAGAATTTCATTTTTACCATCCTGTTACATGGATGCATCTCTAAACAATTGCCAGTTATGTGATAAATGTGAAATATTAGCTGTGTGTGATGAAATGAGAACAGATCCAAATTCCTTTCAATAATTTTTATACTAGTGTGATTAATGTGAAAATGGGAAAGACACTGAGTATCCACTGGGATCATGTAGTCTAGTAATTGCAATAGGTAAGTAGCCACAATGCAGATGTGATGATGAATAGCTGTTGGGATACTGTAGGAGAGTCTTCAGTCTCAGGGAGGACTGGTGCCTTTTGTGGAAGGATCAGTCCCAGCTGTCATTATTAATGGACTCTTAGTTTGTCCTCAGCCTACAGCTTCATTATTGGTTTAGAAATCAGGGAGAGAGCTCCACATTGTAGAGATCTTCAGCTGCGATAGTTTCTGGTAGCTTCTTTCTCTGTAACCATGGACTGTTAGTTGAATATGCAGTGGTCTATGATTGTAAAACTCAGGTTTTGTCTGTGTAATGAGTGTAGTAGCAGCTGATAGGAAAAGGAGGCTGTTAGGAGCAGAAAGGACTGATTATGGCTTCTTATTACTGGGATGGCCTTGATTGAGTCACTTTAACCAAGCATGGTGAGAGCAGGAGCAAGGAAAATCTGGGTACAGACCACTCAGGATAATGACTTTTGCTCTGTTTCAAAAAGGGGGGTCATGTGACCTAGGAAAAAACACTGTGGAAACACAGTTTACTGCCCTGTTGGAGGTCAGGGTGCAGGTGATATCAATGGAAACAACTAGTGATGTGTACTAGATCTAGGAGATCGCTGGGTAAAGCTAAAGGCTGAAAATTACAATTCTATTTTCAGATTCTTCAGATGAGGCCTTCATTGAAGCTTCCTGTGATGTGTGTGGTTGTGAATGGGATAAAAGTAAAATTTGTAGGAGGACTCATTGATGAAAATGATCTGCAAATATGATACCAGTAATTCAAAATAAAGCCCTGAATCAATCCATTCATCAACTATCATTTTCTTATCCAGAAATTAAGTAGATTACTATATATATTATATATAGTCCTTTAAAAATTGAATATCCAGTTATATTGATCATAGCTATACAAAAAAAAAAGCAAATTTTCGAAATCAAGCCTTGAACATATCCAGTTGATCCACTTCAGACTTGGTAAATGAAAGCCATGCAAACAAGAATAAGTGAAGATTCTTTATTTGGAATTATTTTTCATAGCCAGCAAGCCAGCCACTAGTCTTGGCGTTTGGCAGGCACTCAAAGGCAAGTGTGCATGTGTGGAGACAATAAAGGACTCTTTCTGAGCCTTCACAAAGGACCTGATGGTGGGCTGAGGGAACCTGGCCGTACTCTGGAGCTAGTGATCAGCTGCACATGTAGCTTCTGTCCCCGAGCCTGAACAGCAGGCAGGCACAAAAATTAGAGAAAATGCCTTTCTGGATGAAGTCCTTGCTGAACTCTCTGGCTCTCCCAGAGCAGAAGTGTGTTTCAGGCTGGCTGCTGCAGGGTGGGGCTCACACTTCTATTTTGTATATTATTCATTTATGTTTCAATCTCTCATTCTGAAACGTGATCTGCCTTTGTTCCCTGGGCTACCATAGTCCAGCCATTGTCTGGGGAGAACAGTTCCTTGCTGAATAGCCGAATTGGGTTAGTTTTCTAGCTACTCCATGGTATCCTGGTGTTATTATCTTTTCAGTCTTTATAATAGTAGTTTTATGCCATAAGAATTTCAATCTATACAGAAGTAGGCAATATACAGTTTTTCCTTTTGGCAGCCTTTTGATCCCACTATCTTCTTCAAGTTATTGTTCCTTTCGGAGATTGCCTGTGGAAGCATTGTAAATGTAGGCTTCACTTGCATATTTATCCCTTTTACAAACATTGTACATCCGTGTCAACCCACTGTAAGAAGCTTCTTTACCAAGTTACTTAAGGGGGTGATCTTTGGCTATCATTACATCAGCAAAGATTGCCTCTAAGTTTGGGGATGAAACTCTCATGGAAAAAGTGTACTCCTCGCTGCAATCAAGGGGCTGAGAACATGTTGCTCTTTTCATGTATGTTGACATTAAATGTTCTTCCTGCTTTTAGAAAAGGTCATAGATGTTTCAACTTAAATTTGTCTTACTAGTATTGATATACTATGGTTTAAATGGCATATCATATATATATATATATGTGTGTGTGTGTGTGTGTGTGTGTGTGTGTATAAATACACATACATGTGTGTATATATATATATGAATGTTATATATACATATATATTATATGTATAGTATATAT
Organism: Mastomys coucha; assembly: GCF_008632895.1. NCBI lineage: Eukaryota > Metazoa > Chordata > Mammalia > Rodentia > Muridae > Mastomys > Mastomys coucha. Next base: position 1,536,657 of record NW_022196915.1, on the reverse strand, counting down.
TATATATTTATGCTCTTTCTGATACATAAAAATTATCAATGTATATATTCCCCCCAGTGTTTTGATCTAGATTCTGAGTTTAGAGTTTTCCTGTTTTGCAAGTTTTTGCATTTTAAACAAATAATCCTGGGTGGTAGCTGATATATTCAGAATGCAGTTAGTAGATCTGTCTTTTCTGCAGTGGTTCATTCTGTGGCCCATACGGTTACTGATACCTAACTTAGCACCTCTCAATAGTCCTGACTATCCCTCAATCACAAAAAGAATGAAATAGAGAACATGACAGGGACTGTCATTCAGCTGCTGAGTGAACTGTCTCTGTCTCCTAACTAGACTTAGTTTCTATCATTCTGGAGAGAGTGTTTGATGGCCATCACCAAACTCCCGAGTTCAATTTGTAGCTCAGAAGTATATGTGGCTAGAAAATGTGAGCAAGGCGTGAGTCTTGGGGATAAAGTGATTCTCTGTAGGACAGCAGGTCACACCTACACACCACATTTAGAACTATCATGGCTACCTGTTTGACACGAGCAAGGGGAGACGTGAATAAAGACAATGGAGTCCAGTGAATTGGGGCCTTCAGAGGAGGAGTTTTGAGCTAGGGAAGGTACTTCTCGATTTGGCCTGTATTGCTAGTGAATTCAGGTCTATTTCATCGACACAGCTGGTGACGGATGTTACTGGCTATACTATCCCTCTGGGATCCCAGCCCTTCTCTTAGGAACTTTCATTTTGATGGCAGTCTGGTACCCTTATCTCCAGCACTGTAGCTTACTTTCTCTTTGGCTTTATATGCAAAGCTGATTCAAAACAGACTGGAGGCAGGGTCATGTTTCTGTGCTCCTGTTGACATTGTTCTTTGTGGGTGATAACCAATAAGAGAATATCTTCCTCTTTCTTGGAGCATTGTCTGTTCACCAGTTGTTGGCCATTTATACAGTACATTAAGGCCAGGCCATGCTACCAATCACTCTGAAGCAGTTAATGAGCATCATAGCCCTTCCATCCCCATTTGTGAAAATGATCTGACTTTGATTGTATATTTGGGCTGTGATTTGTGTCTCCTGGACAGTATACTAGTCTATTTTTTCTGCTAATGAAGCAGACATTGATTTATCATGGTTCTGGAAAATCCAAGATCAAGGTCTCAAAAGAATTTGCATGTAGTGGAGACTCATTTCCTGGTTCAAAGATGGTACTCTGTGTGTCTGTCCTCGTGTGATTCATACACAAGAATTTCTTTAGTCATGCTTACACAGGTGTTGATGCTGCACATGAGAGATCACTTTTCTAGAGACATATTTATGTTACCCTCATGTATTAGATTTCAACACACAAGTCCTCGGAGTTCGTAAACTTTCAGGCTATAGCAGCTCTCCACATTCTGAATCGCTTGTCACTATATCCCAGATGGAGGTAATAAGCCAAGTCACAGTAGCCGAGCCATTTATTCAACTACAAAAGGCCTTATTCTTCAGTTTTTAAATATCACAGTTAAAAAATGAGACACTTATTTGGAGCCAACATCTCTGAAAGAAAGAGGTGTTCTGTGTTAGTTTTCCTACCCACCCATGGATAGCTCATTAGGAGACAAAGGATCCCATCTCAAGACGGACTGCAATCTTCTGCTGAAACTTCGGTGTGTTTCAGAATCATTTCTTGTGTGTATCCATCAATATTGGAATGGTAATTCTAGAGAAACCATGACCAAGTCTAGAGAAGTCTATTGAGAAAAGATCTATTCTTCCATCTCCTTAGATGCCTATATTCACAGTGTTTCCAAGGTTTGCCACATTAGCATGTGGAACCCGTAGACATTTAATGAGTTGGTTTTTTTAAGTTAAAAATCACCTTTCTTCACTCACTGACAGTATTTATATCTTCCAATGTGCCAGTTACTATGTAGATGATGGGCACACATCCAAGAAGGGTGATAGTAACTATAACTGACAAGTACTGCACTCTTACTGATGATCGATTACCTCATATAATTCTCAAATCAACTTCAAAATTAAGTGCCTTTGTAATATTTAATCAATAAGAAAGGAATGATATTCAAAGAGATTGAATAATGCTAGCAAAGACTAAAGCTGGACCACACAGTGTTTGTACCCTATTTATTGTTATTCCCACATGAGACAGGCACAAGTCCATATCCTCGAGAAACATGCTCTGAACTAGGGAACACATATACTCAGAAAGAAATCAACTTAGACAACACTCAAAGTATGAAAGCCCTGCAGAGTTTACCACCTTTCAGTTAATCCGTGTCTGAGACACTGGGTTGATGGAAATCACTTGGTTGATGTGGACTTCCTCTAATTTCACCGAACAAACTCACTTATCTTTTCCCCTCCTGTCATCCCCAGGCTGGATGAATTCTACCCCCTTCTGTTTTGTCTGCATGCCCCTTCCATTCCTGCCCTTTTGGTTTTTCTCCCATGTAGAGAGTCGCTAGAGACTAACAAATGTCACAGTGTAGTTTCAAAGGTGTGCATGCAAGGGGAGGCAGGATTCCCGACTACAAACGAAACCAGCTGTTGATAGAGAGATCTGCTTCCTTTAGGTCTTCTGGTATTTTATGGATTCAAGGAAAACAGGAACCTGCTCATTGCCCAGTGTGTGTCTGGGCTCCTTCCTTCTTGCTTTCTGGCACTGTAGGCATGCAGGACTCCAAAAAGCACATCTACACCATTCTGCTGTTGTTAATCGAATTTTCCCATGATTAACAACTCAGTTCATTATGTTTCCAGATCAAATTAATCATCTTTTCTGGGAGTTTGGTAACATTTGGAGTCATTTCCCTATGAATTTATCAATCTGGGATCTTTATAAAAGATATGTTCACACAAAGTCATTTCTTGCTCACTTAGGCAGCTATTTGCTGCTGTCTACTGAGAGTGGAGGTACTTATTGTTCTCTGAATCCTGAAAGGAGACTTCTGAAGTCAAATGTGCCTTCTTCACCATTCAGGGGACACTCAGTTGAACTCAATGAGGTTTCCAAAAAGGAGCAAGACCCAGAGCATAGAGGTTCTATTTGCAACATAAAATCGCGTTGAGAATTTCAAAGGCAGTGCTCTAGCAGATGGGAGTGGAGGAAGTTGTGGGGGCTGTGGAAAGAGAGGTGAGATGGATGAGTCAGAGCAAAGGTCCTGGCAGGATTCCTGGCTTTACTCCTACAAGCTATTTGACCTCAGACGAGTCACATAGTCTCAGTAAGATCCATTCACCCCTCTGTAAACTACTATCATAGGGTAGTTCTATATGCTAACTTTTCTCCTCTGCTCTCTGATGTTGAGGAAATTGTATAATGCTGTTAGTACCACTTAATTTTGCAATTCCCACACCTTTTTTCAAGACCAAGAGCATGCATGTGTATATGTTTATGTGCACACAGCATATAATACAATTTATAAACATATATATATATATATATATATATATA
>NW_022196915.1:1482879-1533200 GCF_008632895.1 Mastomys coucha | reverse complement strand
TATATATATATATATATATATATACATGTGTGTGTTTATGTACACACGGGAAATAATACTATATATAAACATATATGACACGTATGTGTACACATGCATGTGTGCGCATTTGCCTGTGTGTGTGCCCATGCATGTGGCCGTGCATGTGCATGTATGTGTGTGTGTGTGTGTGTGCATCTGTGAAAGAATAAATAGCCTATTGTGGATGCCTAGAAGCCAGTATTTCTTAATTATCTTCTTTTATACAAAAAACCTTAGAGCCATGTGTCCTGTTTGAATTGGGCTAAAGGTGTGTTGTTTAGGAAACAAAGATATCCTTTGGGATATACTGTGAGCATCCTCCCAGGCACTGTGTATGTAGTCTTGGGAGCTTGGTTAGTAAGCAGTTCCTGTAGAGGCTTTTGTTGGTTTGCCTCAAGTAATATTGTGCAGCGAAGCTCAGAGGCACTGCACTCTTCTTAAGTCAGATGTTTCTTTAGAGACAATATTCTACATTGAATATCTTCTGAAAGCCCACGACAGACATTTCTGTCTGTGGTCATTAGCCTTGAAATAAAGGTATCAGTTCTCATTCCTGCCCACATGAAGCACTGAATTGCATAATGCCTCTGGTGCTGTAGGAAGCCTAAAAGGCACAATTAAATTTTATTGCCTTAAAAGGATCCAGGAGAGGAGTAGAAGAGATAGATAGTAAAAGTTTGTTCTAATTCTACCCTGGCTGAAAACAAGGTGAAGGGATGTGGAAATGTTGACCTCTCTGGAGTCCTCTCCTCAGCCTTGGGACTTTCAGTAGGAGATTCCCATTACACAGGAAATTCCCAGTGGCCCTGATGGAAATTACCTGCCTACCTCACCTTCCTTCCCCTACCTTAGACAGACACCTAAGGGCACTTTTTAATTGCCATGTTGTACCTCTCCTCACTGAAAAGCTAATTGCATTTGCTTCCCTTTCCTTTAGGTTCCCAAGCAAGGACAGGAATAATGAAGAAGGCTGTGTGCTAGCTGCATCCTTTTGAACCACCCAGGAAGGAAATCCAGAGTGTGGTCAGAGGCAGAACCCATGCAACCCTTGGAGTGAATGAGGAATGGACTCGTGATTATGCAGAGGTTCCAGGATGAATCTGGTCGACCTGTGGCTGTCCCGCTCCCTCTCCATGTGTCTCCTCCTCCAAAGTTTTGTCCTGATGATACTGTGTTTTCATTCTGCCAGTATGTGTCCCAAGGGCTGCCTTTGCTCTTCCTCTGGGGGATTGAATGTCACCTGTAGCAATGCAAATCTCAAGGAAATACCCAGAGATCTCCCTCCTGAAACAGTTTTGCTGTATTTGGACTCCAATCAGATCACATCCATCCCCAATGAGATTTTTAAGGACCTCCATCAACTGAGAGTTCTCAACCTGTCCAAAAACGGCATCGAGTTTATTGATGAGCATGCATTCAAAGGAGTAGCAGAAACCCTGCAGACCCTGGACTTGTCTGACAACAGGATTAAAAGCGTGCACAAAAATGCCTTCAATAATCTGAAGGCCAGGGCTAGGTTTGCCAACAACCCCTGGCATTGTGACTGTACTCTCCAGCAAGTTCTCAGGAGCATGGCATCCAATCATGAGACAGCGCCACACAATGTCATTTGCAAGACTTCGGTGTTGGATGAGCATGCTGGGAGACCATTCCTCAATGCTGCTGATGACGCTGACCTTTGTAACCTCCCTAAAAAGACTACTGACTATGCCATGCTCGTCACCATGTTTGGCTGGTTCACCATGGTGATCTCTTATGTGGTGTATTACGTGAGGCAGAATCAGGAGGATGCCCGGAGACACCTTGAATACTTGAAATCCCTGCCAAGCAGGCAAAAGAAGGCAGATGAGCCTGATGACATTAGCACCGTGGTATAGCAGCCATGCTGGCCGGCACTAGGAAGGGAGCTTCTGTTGTAGTAGAATAAGTGGTTCAGTTCTCCCTTCATTGTACATGTTTAAAACTTTGTATTTTAGTTTCTTTGGAATCATGCCTCTGTTGAACTTTACACAAATAATACAACACTAATAATTTTAGTTTAGATGATCGTCCCCCATTAATTGTGACCCCTGGTTCCTGAGTAACAAACTCTCTAAACATTAGTTAGACCCATCTCACTATTTAATAATGAAATTTATTTTTTTAATTTAAAACTGAATAAAAGCTTAACTTTGAACCATGGAAAACAGTGTGCCTTATTGGTTAAGACACAATATAGTCAGGCCACTTGCTTTGAAGTAAAAGAGACAGTCCTGTGACTCTAAAAGACTATCACATTGAAAGATGTGTCATTCGGCCTTGTTGCAGTCTGGGGAACCAGAGCTAAACTGCTGACCAGTTAAGAATATGCCAGACTTTAGCTAGCCAAGATGTTTATACAGATGTGTTTCTCGAAGACTCAAGTGTGTTAGAATGTCTGCTGACAAGCATCTGCTTTTCAAAATGGGTAGATCTAGCAATAAAAGCAAAACATGCTACTACTCTGTGCTGGATGCAATGCGAAAGTAAAAAAAAAAAATGGCATGAATCTTATCCTCCTGATTGCCTTTTTGTGGGCAGGAATGTGTGGTGAGTTCAGAAATAGCTATGCTGGGGAAGGAGACAAGCACTGGCTCTGCGGAAACACTGTGTGGGGATGGTGGGGCCAGCAATTCCTATAACATCTCACTGCCAGAGGAGTGCATATAAAATGGAGGTCCAGCCTCCAGCCAGGTAGAAAGTATTAGGGCTTGAATTTGAACCAGGCCTTTTCTAAATAAAGGTCTTTCAATGATAATCCTTTCCAATTGGTTTACAAATGCAGAGTTTACATGTTTAAAATGGCCAACATGAAGTTGAATGAATTTTGTTACTGCATACTCCTGCTCATCTGTTACACAAAGGAGATATAATGTCCCAACAATGGGCAGAGATACCAGAAGCACATTTGACTTCTGGAGTCGGGAGTGATGGCCTTGTTTGTTTGTTTGTTTGCTTGCTTGCTTCCTTGCTTGTTTGCTTGTTTTAGGATGAATGTGTTAAGTAAACATGAAGGGTCAAAGCCAGGGGAACATAGGGACAAAGGTATAGAACCATTCTTGGTGAAGGTAGAGGATGAGATACAAGTCCCAACCCTATGGTGACTTCAGACTGAAGAATGCCATAATTTGTTATCCCATTCCACTATGGAACACTTACTATGCACTCGTAGTTTTTTAAGTTATCTTAATTAATGCTTCTGAAACTCTATGAGATACTTCTATATAATAGACCCAGAACCCCAGCAGTTTTGGGAAGCATAGCATATTCACCAACATTATGTTTTGAGAGTTTTGAAAACTGTATACTTCTATACATGACATACATGCTGACACTCATGTTCTGGCATTGTGCCACAGGCTCAACTACACAAGTTGGTTGGCTCCTAGGGCACATTGGCTTATAGAAAACTACATGACATGTGTATAGTAGAAGATTGTAAAGTCAGTCATCAATGGGAGGAGAGGCCCTTGGCCCTGTGAAGGTTCTGTGCCCCAGTGTAGGGGAAGTAACTGGGAGAGGGTGGAGTGGCAAGCAGGGGGAGGGGAAAGGCGACAGGGGTTTGTCCTTTTTTTTTGAGGGGAAACTGGGAAAGGAGAAATCACATGACATGTAAATAAAGAAAATATCTAATAAAAAAAAAACAAAAAAAGAAAAGAAAACTACATGACAGTTCCATTTAAAACCAGAGGGAAATTTCTCTTTATAAGGCACCTGTAGGAAAGGAGTTCGAGTGCCCCACGTGAAGCAAGGGGCCCTGTCTAACCTACATGATGCTGTCTTCAGGATGTCAAAACTCACAGTTCCACCCCCTGTAAGCCCTGGAGTGTTGACTGTAATCATAGTCTGTTGAAAGGCCTGCTGAAAAATCAACAGGACACTCAGAGCAGTGGTCACTGTGTGCTCACACCTTCTTTAACCATCCTAAGAAGTCTAGACAAAACAGAAAGATAACTTTCAGATGTGAGACTTGGGTTGTAGGCCTAGAACTGCTGTATCTAGGGAGACTGAAGACAAATGGCCTGCATTGCCTTTGGTTTGGAGGGAGGAACCAGCCAGAGGAGTTAGACCCGTACTGAGGAGACAGCGCCGCCTGGAGGACAATGCTATAATACAGCGTAAGTACTAACTGGAAAGAGGCAATAAAGGTTTAGTTCTAACAGTCTTTTGAAAATTTAACAAAGTGGGGTCTGTTTATCAGCATGTATGAGTCGCATTCATTTTGCAAAATCTTCCAGAGGTGAATAAGATAATCCATTCCAGGTCACTCCTTCCAAAATCATCTTCATGTTCTTAGTAATGAAAGGTTATTTTCCTCGTGGCCAATCCATTAGTCCAATAAAGGGAAGGTCTGAGGACTTGGTGAGAAGAGTCACATATTGTCCTTGATCTAATGCAAAACAGTTAAATACACACTTGGTTTACAGTTCCTCATGTAGAATTGAGAGATATGCCGTAAGTTAACAGGAAATTCCCTCCCTAAGTTCTCCATATAGATTGTCAGATTATAGTGTTTTCGGTACTCCAAAAAGGCAAACATTAATTTAGGTATCTATGAGTTGAATAGAGGATTATTAGGTAATAAAAATCAAATAAAAACAACTAAAGTAATCAAATAGATTAGCATGTCTATTTGTGACAGAACAGAAGGGAAATGACATCATTGCCAGTGCTAACGAATGTCCACCCAGTGTATGGAGGTGATGGGTGGGAGAGTTGCTACCCTAGAGCCTGCAGTCTTGACTCTAGATCGGTGTCTCATTTCCCACCACTCTGCAGGAGTTCCTGTTCACAGTGAACCACAGGAAGACCTTTAAAATTCACTTCCATATTATTGTCCTAGGCACAGAGCATCTGAAGTTCTAGTACATTAAATAGTAATACTTAAAGTACCTTTTTCCAGTATGAGATTTCTCTCAACCTCCAGTTTTTAAATAAAGAAAATGCCCCTGGAATTTTAATCTAATCTTTGACAATGTGCTTATCTCTGAAGCAAAGCAAATCATAAAACATGCCAATTCAACTAGAACACATTTAAAAGTGATAAAAACTTACATAATGGAAAATAGGCCTTCCATTACTACTTGGACAAATTGTAATCACTGCTGTACAGTCTGCAGGGTGAGCACTGTTCTTTTTCATGTCTGTCTCTGATTCCTCACAGTAATTCTTGCTCTAATATCACTAAGTATACAGCAGTCTGGAGTGTTGTGCATTTTTCTTATTGATGTGTCTTTTAGACAGTCAGTCTTTTGGCTCACTGGCAGAGGGAGAAAATGGAAGATTCTGCTTATCACTGTGCAGTTTCTGAAGACAAATCATTCCTACAGTGTTGAGGTTGAGCGTCCTAGGAAGAGTCTCATCTGACCATTTCACAGGTACAGAAATTGAAAGCCTTGAAGTTTTGGGGATTCACATCGGTCTCTAAGTTTCCTGTAGGTCTCTAAGTGCCTTCCTGATAAGTTCTATCTTGACCATCAAAAACAAGTCATGAACATAACCTAACAATACACATAGGGAAAATATCACTGGGTACTAGCAAATGTCTTTGATGATTCCAATCCCACTACTATCCAAAGACTACCCACGATTCTAAAAATGTAATTGTTCTTTCAAGATCAGACACCAGGATGTGCTTGCTATTACCAGTGGGCCCTGAATAACATGTTTCGATGTATGCATTTCCTAACCTCCCAAATGGGAAAGTGATGCTGATACTGTGTGACAGAAAGAGAGAAAGGAGTCTCATTCATTTCCTTGAGCAAAACCACAAGAGATCAAGCACAGCCAAGATGGCAAGACTTTTGTGATGCTCTCTCCATCTCCAGGACATTTGTCTGCCTAGCTTTTGGGAAGTAGAGTCTGTGATTCATTCAGTTGGCTAGCTCTGACCCGGAAAATGGACACAGGAATTATGCTGGTTAGTTTGAGTTTTAATTTTGTTTGCTTCTGTTTTTTGTCAACTTGTGACATAAACTGGGGTCATCTGAGAGGACATCTTGTGAAAATGCTGCCTCAGCAATGTCCCAGGGAGAAACTGAGAAAATGCCATTAGATTGGCCTGTGAACAACCTTTGGAGAAACATTTTGATGAATGACTGATGCCTGCTACTGTGGGCAGTTCCATCCCTAGGAAGGTGGCCCTGCATTGAATAAGAAGTCAAGCAAGTCACACTCTAAAGACCGAGCCCTTAAGCAGCACTTTTTCATGGCTAGGCTGCTGCTTGAATTCCTGCCCTGACTTATTTCTGTGATAGAATATGACTTGGAATCGGTCAATCTTTAAAGGCTTTCTTTCCCAAGGTCCTTCTGCTCGTGGAGTTTTGATGAACAGCAATGAAAATAAACAAAATAAAGCAAACTAATATGGTGGCAAGCTCAACTTCCACATGTCTGTTCTGAAACAGAATGCAAGAAAGGAAGATCTGTGTGCTACAGTTCAGATTGGCCCATGTCCACATGATGGTCCAGAATGCACTCAAAGACCCAGCTAGGAACTACAATATTTTTCTTTTAGCTCCATAACATTATTTTTGAGTCTTCCAAGTCTACAAAATGGACAGAGAGTTCCATTTTTTTTCCAGAGGAGTGACAGTGAGGAGAAAACTTCAATATGTTTTGATAATGTATTGATGAACTTCTTCAGCATCAAAGAAACCAAAACTTGCTCTTTCTCCCACCCCCCCCTCTCTCTCTCCTCTTCTTCCTCTTCCTTCCCCCTTTCTCTCTCACTCTCTATTCTATTTTTCTGTCTTTTGCTCCCTCCTCCCTTCTCCCCCTTTTCCATTCCTCTTTTCCTTTCTAGCTCTATGTTTATATTACACAACTGAGTTTTAAAGGCCAGGAAAAGAATTGGTGAGGCACTAGAGAATAATAACATTGAACAACAATTTTGCTGAGTGGTGCTCTAAGTTTGAGACTAGGATTTCTAAGAAAATTCATAATTGTTTTTTTAAAACTGTCCCCAAGTTCAGTGCTAGCAGTGAGTTAATCACCTTCATGATGTATGTTTCTTTCAAGTCTGTCAAATGTTCTGAAACTTACTACTAAAAAAAGAAAAACGGTCAGTGCATTTGTTTTCTTCTTGAACGTAAGCAGACACTGAATGACAGCCAGTCTCCAGATCTTACCAAAGATGCTACCTTGAACAGCACACTGTAGCTTTCCCTGGGGCTCAAACTAAACCCTTATACTCCCTTGATCATATTTCTTAAGCATCTATAAAACAGAGGACAATCAGAAACCTGGCTGCTAAGCCATTACTAAGTTGTCCTTTGAGCTAATGCCATTGACTGTAGGAAATGCAGTGGTTCCTGGGAGTTAGATGGGCTCACTCACAGATTCCTTGGGATCATCTGCATTCCCTCTGTGGGAAAATGTAAGAAAGATGCAGGTCTTCTGTCACAGCCTTTCAGCCCACAGACAGCCTTGACTGTCAGCAGAATGTCTGAGTAGTCAAATACTATCACTAGACAGAATGTAAAATAGAAGGAAAGATGATCTCAGGAAAGTGCTGCCTGCAGGGCAGTTCTAGGGAGACAAACCAGATTGACATTTGTACCACTTTGCCATCAACAAGACTGGTGTCTTCAGTCTTAAATACGGACAGAGGAATCCATAGAGAAGTCACAAATAAAGATATTGATTCATGTATTTTCCTTAAGACATTCCTTGTGCCTAGTGCAGAGTCTTGTTCTTTTGTCCTTAGTTCTTATATTTACTACTAAGTATATTGTGTATATGTGTGTCTGGGGGGGTAGTATCTGCAAATATCAGAGCCCAGAGGATAGTGTTCTGCTTGAGGCAAGAAGGAAATCCACTTCAGCACAACTCAATAGCTAGTGTTGATTCAAACTTCAAGAGTCTGTCACCGAGCAGAGAACTTTCAGCATATTTAAGCATAACTTTGAGAAAAGTTTCCCCGTGATAATTAACTCAGTCCAGTGTGCACAGTAAAATTTTATGCATGACTATATTGAAACTCTTTGTAAAGTACATGTGACCCCTTCCGTAAAGATGGGCTGTATAGATTGACTGCATCTTAAAGGCCTGGGAGAAGAGCTAATGTGGTCTTGGTCATATAGTGAAAAGGTCACCAGGCTGCTACCTACCTCTGCTTCCTGCCTGCAGGATGGGAAACAGGCTATGCATTTCTTCCTTTGAAGAGACAACCCTGCATATTTAATAGTTTTGGTTTCGATACGGCTTATCTATGAGGACAAGGACCTCTATACCCTCAAGAGTATATATACTCTTTGGCCCACTTTACAGATGAGTAAAACATCCCAAAAGCCAGTAAACATCCCAAGGAGATCAAAAGGAAACATGCAATGTTGGAGTCTGGCCAGCTGTGCACAAATAGCTTTGCTCTATCAACATCATAGCACCTACTTAGTGCGTTTTTAGCTTTATTAATTCCCACACTTTAACCTATACTAAAAAGTAGTGGCAGTTTTTAAGTTATTTTTAACTCTAAGCTATGAGAGTGATAGGCCTCGATTCTCAGGTTTTATCTAGGATATCAGCAAAGGTAGAAACAATATGTTGCTTGGCAGTAGCCAGGCCAGTCCCCACTGAGGACATTTCCATGTGTGCTGAGCAAATGCCAGCAACAGCCTCTGGATGCCTGGGTGTTTTCTCTGGCAAGGGCAGCACATGTTACCTCTCACAGAGTGGGATTCCAGGACACACTTACCCTCTAATAACAGTTCCCCCGATAATAACTGAGCTGGCTGTGTCTAATTCACTGTGTGTACACTACTGGTCTAAGTAGATAAACCACTCAAACTCGTTACATAATTTCAAAAGGAGAAGTATATATTTATTCTCCACCTTTAAATTTTTCTCAGATTTAAGGATTGTCCGAGACTCCTTTCAGCATTTTACACTGCTTGAGTTCTGATTTCCTATCAATTAGTTGCCACACTTATTTTCATGTCCCAAACATGTTTGAGAGACAATCCTGAAACCGTTTCAGAGTCATCTGAACTCAGGATCAAGCATAACTCCAACCACCCAGGCAATATGCCTCCTCTATCTCCCATGCTCTTTTGCTATCTGCCTACCTTGGGAGGAGACAAGTGGCAGACACAGAGACTGAGAGCCATACAAAGGATCCCAGGTAATGATTGAGAAAACTTCTCTGACACCACAGCATAAGCTGTGCTCCCATGCATATGAGGTGCAAGTGGGAGACTGAAGAGACACCAAGCAAGAACAATGGCCTGTCCTTGTGGGTGACTAACTGGGGGAACTAAGATTTCTCTTTTCAGCAGTAGCAGACGGCATGGCCTTGTTCCTAACATTCTAATAGACTACAGCCTGTAAGTTGCCTTGTTGTTTTGTTTTCCCAGATCACTCTCGACAGCTACTGCTGTATGTTGTGGGGTGAACTGTGACTCTCAAGAGTTATTGATGGAAGCCTGAGAAACAGGATCTTAAAGTCACCAATTAAGGGACAATGGGGCCTGACAGCTGCCTTCACAAAGTAACCAGGTATGCAGAGGAAAGAAGTGGCCTTCTATAAGGGGAATTGGAGACCTTGCAGGCTGGAGCTGTCAGCACCTTGCTTTTGGCCCCTCTGTCTCCAAGACCTTGAGAAGAGAATGACTATTACTTCACACAGAAGTTATCTTGCTAAGGCTGGCCCAGAAAGCTGTGTAACTAACTGATCACTAACCACATAGCATTTGGAAGGTTTCACTGTAGCAATCCAGGAAATTAGTAGAAAATGTAATTGATCCCTCCATGTCTTCAACACCACATCTGCCTGTCTGTTTCATCCTTAGCTTTCAGAAGCATCCTTGGTTTTTTAAATCAATCTACCCCTGACTTCTGAACAGGATTGATGCTTGAGAAGTAAGTATTGCATATCCTAACAGGTATATGGACAGATAAAGAGACAAAAATGATAAATTATTGGACCTGCTAGATAGCTAAAGGGGAGAATAGTGTGGTCACTAGAACACTGTAATTATCTGAATGCCCTCAATTTATTCACCCCGTACTCTTACTCTATCCTCTGTCCCAGATTCATTGAGAATTTCCCTTAGGGCTCAACGTTCCTAATAACCAATCAGAACATTTCTTTTTAGAGCAGACCATTTGAAATAAAGAAAGGGCATTCGCAGTTCTGTTTCAGCCATTCCCAGCACTGACAGGCTCAGTTTGTAGGTCCAAGAACTTCCCTTTGATAAGTGGCTTTAAAAATTCTCATCAGGCTTGTACATGATGGTCTTTTCTCCTGCCCCTCAAAGAGCAAGAAAAGCCTCATCATTAAGACAGGCTCCTGTGAAGCCAGAGATGTGCTCAGGTGGATCTGCTAGGGAAGTCTCAGCAGCCATCTCCACACAAAGCAACAGAAGCCAGAGACACCAGAAATATCTTAGAGAGAGACAGTCATCATGCCACATGGTCCATATTATGGCAGAACACTGGATGTAGTGATGAATTTGTCTCCAAATGAGTAAAGCAAAATGACAATAAGATCAGTGCTTAAAAATTTGAGGAAAGAGTTGGAGACGCGGCTCAGTAGTTTCGAGTATTTTCCACTCTTGCAGAGGATCTGAGCTCAATTCATAATGCTCATGTCTGGTGGCTCGCATGCACCTGCAACTCCAGCTCCAGAGAGATGTAACACTTCTGGCCTTTTTAGCCACCTACCCTCACACATATATACCATCTGCATAGACACACATACATGCATGTAATTAAAAATAAACAGTAATGATTTTTTTAAGTTGATGTTATAACAAGTGTGGGCTACACAAGAGAATCTTGAGTTCAAGATCAGCCGGAGCTATACTATAGTAAGTTGAAAGCCAGCTTGCTTGAGATGTGTAACAAACTCCCTCTCAATAAAACAATATTAACAAAAGACTACGGATATAGAATCTTCTAGAATATGAAAAATGGTAATATGGAATGTAATAAGAAAATATGTCTTCCTAAAGTTCATCACTTGGAAATAACTGCTCTTACTACTTTAAAACATATGCATTTATATACTGTAATACGAATATATTCAGACAAATTAAACTTACTTATATTTTCCATTTTTCAAAAAATTTAAAAAATGTTTTAGCGGACACATAACACTATATGTTATGTGTTATAACATATATAACACTATATGTTTTATGTTTTTATGGGTCGCAGTGTGGTATTTGGCTGTGTGAGTGCAGTATGAGTTCAGATCAGAATAAATGTACCTGTCTCCTCAAACGCTGAACTTTTCTTTATGCTGAAATATTTTAAATCATATCTTCCCACCTCTGAAACACTACATTTCTACGTTCTGCAGTCACTTGATGAGCAGCAGTACAGGAGGCGGCCTTTGTACACCTGTCTCTCACTGCATTCTCCACCCATGCTTTCCCAGGTGTACTCCCTTCTCCAGTCCTGAGAGACCAATACTTTCTTCTTGGGAGCATGATCTCATGGTGCATGCTCTTCTGTACCTGGTTTATTTCACTTAACATAATTATTCCTAGCTGCATTCAGGTCATTACAAACAACAAGGTGGGGTTTGTTGTTGTTTTATGGCAGAACAGCATTCCAGTGTTTAGGTGTACCAAATTGTCCTTATGTATTCCTCAGTGATAAACAATGTTTGTTTCCGCTTCTTGCCCACAGTGAGAAGTGTGGTTACAGTGTCCATACCAGACTTATTGACCATATAACCATTTTTCTGAAAAGATATATGATGTATACTCACTGTGCAAAATGGATTTAACTATGACACTTTTACTTATGTATCTCATGCAAATGACCATGTTCATGATCCACCACCCTCCCTCTTTCCCTACTTCCACTAGTTCCTTTTTATTACCAAATATCTTACTTTCTATATTCTTGTGGTCTGTGTTCATATGCATATGTGTAACCTACATATCACATATGAGAGAAAGCTTCCTGGGTCTGACTTCTGTTACAACTAACATGATCCTGCTTAGCTTTCCTATCTTGAATTCTTAGAAACAATGTATCTTCCTTGACATTTGAGATTTTTTTTGAAGAGTTTCAACCTGGGATGGCTGTATGCCCAGCTTCTGCTTTCTAAAAGCTCCCTGACAACACTTCTAAAAGTGAGGCCCTGGCCTAGAGAACCAGGCACTTGCTGTTCCAATCTTGAGAAAAGCCAGTGGCCCACACTGGAGGTAAATTACAGAAGTGTCTAAGTGCTGCCCTAAGGTACTGTGAGTCAGCAGTCAACTCCTCCTTATTGTTACTGGTGTCATTTTAGAAGTTATTATTTTGTTGTGTTTTGCCCCTTAAGTTTAATGCTTATGAAGATGATGGCAAAAATACATGGAAGCAATGAGCCTTCATAAACACAGCCTAATCAGCTTAACCTGATATAATCAAGATTAGATTTGACTCAAACTGAATCATAAATTAAATGGTCTGAAACCTCTAGTGAGTATCTGAAACTGATATTTTTAGCTGAAGACCTCATTTAATGATAGGTTTAGTTGTAACTGCTTGTCAATTCACAGAAATTGACTGAGCTCATGTTTTGTAGTTTACTAAACTTCCTGATCAGTCCTTAACCAATAGATGTTATAATCTTAAATTTCTGTCTTTCTAGCTTTTCCCACATACCCACATATTCAGGGGCACAACACCAATTAATCCATGCTCTTTGTTCAAGACAAGGGGTTAGAATGCTCTATCTCATGTTCAAACCAGAGATGTCTTTTAGGGATGGATAGAATCAACTGAATATTTTTTCTAAAGCCACATGAGTATTACCAAAATGCTGCCATGTAAAGGATTAATGTCTGGTTTTCAAAATAAGATGGAGTGCATTGTTTTTAAGGACGCAATATGATAAAATGCTCTTCAGGACTCCACTGTGTTACATAAATCAGCACATAATACAAAGCAATAAAAATGATCATCCCTATGTGTCAGGCACCAAGCTGTCGCTCAACACATCAACCGTCTGACATTCATACTACACTAATGCATCTCCTGGTGGTTGAATAAAGCAAAACACAGGGAAGAGATTAAACTCACTTAAGATTCCACCTTTGTCAGGTGGTAGAAGACAGACCTAGGTTCATCTGGATGGAGAGGCCACATCAACAAACTCCATGCCCTGGTTGCTTGGAGAACACAGGTCACATGTGACACACTGTAACTATTAGCAGTGGGATCAATTCACCGAATCCTGAAACAGTCATATGTACCTTTATTGATATCTGTACTTTCCATGTCTAGTGTCTCTCCAGGTTCTCCATGTTCATAAGGCAGAGCAGAAACTAACACTGTAGTCACCTCTTCCTGCTTGGGTCAGCGTCACAAAACCTCAGGACTGTCTTGATTGCCGCCACCTTCTGTCAAGGGGAAAAGGAGCCAGGAGGTATTTCATGATGTCAGTCTGACTGGGCAGTGGTGGCACATGCCTTTAATCCCAGCACTTGGGAGGCAGAGGCAGGTGTATTTCTGAGTTCGAGGCCAGCCTTGTCTACAGAGTGAGTTCCAGGACAGCTAGGGCTATACAGACAAACTCTGTCTCGGAAAAAAAAATATGTCAGTCTGCAACAAATTTAGTCGTGTATATTTAACTAAGCTGCCATAATTAAATACACATTCTTGTTCATCAAAATAACAGACTGAATATTTAGATAATTGGAGGCATTTCTGACTTTCCTCCTATTTTGGTACACTGCCAGTACTGAGTATCAGCCAGCCACTTCAGGTAGGTAGTTTAGCTAGGTATAGTGGCACACACTTTTAATCCCTGCACTTGGGATGCAAAGGCAGTCTGATCTCTGTGAGTTTGAGGATAGTGTGTTCTACCTGGAGAGTTCCAGGATAGCCAAAGCTATATAGAGAAATTTTGTCTCTAAAACAAAACAAAACATTGGTAGTTATAGTAAAGAAAAAAGATTACCTAAAACATTAACATGAAGGGATGCAGAATATTGTCAAATGCTTTTTCAGCATCTGATGAAATGATCATGTAGGTTTTTTCTTTGAGTTTGTTTATGTAATGGATTATGTTGATGGATTTCCATATATTGACCTATCCCTGCATTCCTGGGATGAAGCCTACTTGATAATGGTGAATGATCATTTTGTTGTGTTCTTGGATTCAGTTGGCAAGAATTTTGTTGAGTATTTTTGCATCAATGTATATAAGGGAGATTGGTCTGAAGTTCTCTTTCTACATTTGGTCTTTGTGTGGTTGGTTTAGGTATAAGTATAATTGTGGCTTCATAGAATGAATTGAGTAGTGTACCTTCTGTTTCTATATTGCGGAATAGTTTGAAGACTATTGGTATAAGTCTTCTTTAAAGATCTGATAGAATTCTACACTGGTCCTGGGATTTTTTGGTTGGGAGACTATTGGTGACTGTTTCTATTTCTTTAGGGATTAGGGGACTGTTTAGATGGTTTATCTGATCCTGTTTTAATTTTGTCACCTGGTATGTGTCTAGAAAATTGTCCATTTCATCCAGATTTTCCAATTTAGTTGAGTATAAACTTTTGTAGTAGCATCTGATGATTGTTTTAATTTCCATGGTTTCTGTTGTTATGTCTTCCTTTTCATTTCTGATTTTATTAATTTGGATATTGTCTCAGTGCCCTTTGATTAGTCTGGCTAAGGGTTTATCTATCTTGTTGATTTTCTCAAAGAACCAGCTCCTGGTTGGGTTGATTCTTTCTATAGTTCTTTTTGTTTCTATTTGGTTGATTTCAGCCCTGATTTTGATTATTTCCTGCCATCTACTCCTCTTGGGTGCATTTGCTTCTTTTTGTTCCATAGCTTTCAGATGTGCTGTCAAGCTGCTAGTGTAAGTTTGCTCCACTTACTTTTTGGAGGTTCTTAGAGCTATGAGCTTTCCTCTTATCACTGCTTTCATTGTGTCCCATAAGTTTTGGTATGATGTGTCTTCATTTTCACTAAATTCTAAAAAGTCTTTAATTTCTTTCTCTATTTCTTCCTTGACCAAGTTATCACTGAGTAGAGTGTTATTCAGTTTCCATATGTATGTGTGTTTTGTGTTGTTTTTGTTAGAATTTAAGACCAGCCTTAGTCTATGGTGATCTGATAGGGTGCATGGGATTATTCCAATCTTCTTGTATCTGTCAAGGTTTTATTTGTGGCCAATTAGATGGTCAATTTTGGAGAAGGTACCATGAGGTGCTGAGAAGAAGGTATATTCTTTTGTTTTAAGATTAAATGTTCTATAAATATCTGTTAGATCCACTTGGTTCATAACTTCTGTGTGTTTCACTTTGCCTCTGTTTAGTTTCCATTTCCATGATTTGTTCATTGCTGAGAGTGGGGTGTTAACATCCCCCACTATGATTGTATGGGGTGAAATGTGTGCTTTGAGCTTTAGTAAAGTTTCTTTTATGAATGTGGGTACCCTTGCACTTGGAACACAGATGTTCAGAATTGAGAGTTCATCTTGGTTGATTTTTCCTTTGACCAGTATGAAGTGTCCTTTCTTATTGTTTTTGAAAACTTTTGGTTGAAAGGTGATTTTATTTGATATTAGAATGACTACTCCAACTTGTTTCTTGGGATCATTTGATTAGAAATTTATATTTCAACTTTTTAGTCTGAGGTAGTGTCTGCCTTTGTCACTGAGGTGCATTTCCTGTATGCAGTAAATGTGGGGTCCTGTTTACTTATCCAGTCTGTTAGTCTATGTCTTTTTATCAGGGAGTTGAGTCTGTTGATGTTAAGAGATATTAAGGAAAAGTGATTGCTACTCCCTTTTATTTTTGTTGTTGGAGGTGGCATTATGTTTGTGTCCCTATCTTCTTTTGGGTTTGTTGAAAGATTACTTTCTTGCTTTTTCTAGGTTATAGTTTCCCTCCTTGTGTTGGTGGTTTCCATCTATTATCCTTTGTACAGCTGGATTTGTGGAAAGATATTGTGTAAATTTGATTTTGTAGTGGACTATCTTGTTTTCTCCATCTATGGTAGTTGAGAGTTTTATTGTGTATAGTAGTCTGGGATAGCATTTATGTTCTCTTAGGGTCTCTATGACTTCTGCCCAGGATCTTCTGGCTTTAGTCCCTGGTGAGAAGTTAAATCAAAATGTATCACATTATGAACTGAACCCCCATATTTTTATTGGAAATATATATGAAATTAAAATATAAAAATAATAGATTGTATCATTATATGTCATATTTGCACATAACACTTTCTTTTAATGATTAAATTACTGCTAGAAAATTTTTAGGTCTCTTTTTATTTATAGGATTTTGAACTTGCAATCTTTTCAAAATTAAATTATGGAATAATTTGAATTTTATAATTGGCTAATGTAGTTTTCTGTGGGTGTCTCTGCAGATATCAAGGCAGACAGGGATGTGTAAAGGTGAAAATAAAAAAAATTTATTTAGATTCACTTTACCAACATGTATCAAACTTTAGGGAGTCTGATGTTAGGTGGTTTGTTGCCAGTATATTTGAACAGAATATAATTGGAAAAATGTTTCCTGGTGTAATACAATCATAGGTACACAGGAACCATAATTATATTGAAACGCAGCTTAGAACATGCAATTTCTTTTAAGAAGATGGGTTCTAGAGATAAGCTACCTGTACATGCTTAAAGGAATAAAGAAAAATATGGCCTGATCTCATCATATAGAGGGCATAGAGGTTATTTGGCTTATCATTCACCTCTGGTCCTGATTGTGGGCACTTGGGGGACCTCTAGTTATACAGGTAATGAAAGTAGTTCTAGGATCTTGATATGGCCTGGCCCAACAGGTGGTACAGATCTCCAGTTTTCTGGGAAACAAACAGATTTTTATGTCCTTCCTTTTGGAAGGACAGTTGTAGGTGCTTAACATTTCTGGTTTCCTTGGAGATCCATGGGCACAAGGACCTTCACACTCCCAACAGCCCCTCTTCTTTTTCTTTGCCCAAATAGGCTCTTTTTATTAATGTAGCTCCGAACAAAATGTTACCTTGCAGTCAATAATTATATCTTGATAATCTGCTCTAATCTTGGAGACTTTATTTATATTTCTGTTTTTATTGCTATGGCCTTGATCCATGAAGAACAATGGGCAGATGTTTTGTAGAATATACTTCAATTTGGCTTTTCTAAGAAATTTTTCCATGATTAACTTAGAAGTGTACAATTTTTGATAAGAAACACATAGAGGCAAAAGACTTTTGTCAAACTCGGGGCACAGGGGATACTCCTCCATAATAACTCACTTGACATAACTTATGATGATGATGATAACTCTCATTAGTCCATAAAGAAGTCAGACCAATTTCTCTCCTGTGCAGTTAAGACTTCCCCATTTCCATTCTCTGTTCATTGGAAACAAATCACCAGCTTCAGTCCATACCTAAGGGGAGTGAAACTGAGGATGAGAGTATCTTCACAGTGTTTGGAATTCAACAAAGGATCATATATCCTCACTGATACATCTGTTTATGCTAGCATTTATTTATACTATTATGGACTCTTGAACATCTTACCTTTGATTTTCACTACTTAACAATCACTGTTACTTTGTTCCTTTAATGGCTCAGTTAGATCATAATGTACTCATAATGATAGTTCTAACTACTCTTTCTTCCACCTTAATTCATTTTCTATGCCTTGCATTCTTATGAATAACATTTTTAATTAGTAAACAATGAAATGGCTTTCATTATAATGTTTTCATATACTTATATCATTGTATTGCCCTTATTTCACTCTCTTTTGTTTGTATTCCCACATCCTCTTGATCTCTTTATTTATAGTCTGCATATGAGACAAAGTTTGCAAAACTTGTCTTTATTTTTCCTCACATTACTCACCTCTATCCCCACCTTCCCACTACTCCAGAGAATGCCTTTTCTACTTTAAGGATGCACATACATGCACATGTACACTCACACGCGTGCACACACACACACACACACACACACGATTCCAAGCACAATTCTTATCCTTGTAAGCCTGGTTTATTTTGCTTATGTGTGTGTGTGTGTGTGTGTGTGTGTGTGTGTGTGCGTGTGCGTGTGTGTGTGTGTGTGCGTGTGCGTGTGTGTGTGTGTGTGTGTGTGTATGTGAAGACTTCTTGGTAGGCTGACAGGGAGATTGGCCATGACTAAATAATAAGAGTGTTGTAATTCTAAGATGACACACTCCTTTCTTGCTCTCCTGGCCTGAGAAAAAAAAGACTTGCTGCTTAAAACCTTGTTTGCTTTAGTCTTCCACTAGCAGGGCTCCTGCTGATGGATTGGCTCAGCAAGTTCAAGACCTGCTCAGGATGACACACAGCAATTTTAGATCATTCAACCATCCTAGCTCTCTTGAAACCGGTCAACCCTAAGTTAGGGGAGGTAGGCTTTTCAGATGCTCTAATCCCCAGCACTTGATAAGAGGATTTTTTTTTCAGATTTTCAAGTACCCCCTCTTTTCTTCACACAGGGTCTTTGCTCTGTGTGTCTGCTGCATGTGTGTGTGTCCTCATCCTCAACAAACCCTTTTCTTCAACTGCTGATTCTGTGTGTAGTACAAGAGACCTCTCTGCTGCTTCTTAAGACTTGCTTTTCTCCTGAATTTTAATTCTTTAGGTGGCAAAGGAAATGAATTTGATCAAGATGCCCTATTCTGTATCAGATTCTTATCTTGGCTATTATGAATAGTGCAGCATTAGATATTAGATTTTGATGTGCAGCCATCTCTGTAGTGAGCTGGCTTAAATTTCTTTAATTCAGGAAAGGTATAGCAAGATAGTATTGAAGTTTCAGTTTTGGGAGAATCCTCCTTGCTAATTTCAGAATGATATAAAATAATTTACATTTCTGCACTTCCTGTGTGTAAAGGCTCTATTACCTCCATCATCACCAGAATATGTTGTTGTTCTCTGGTTATTTGGTGACAGCCATTTTGAATGAGGTGAGATGGAAATCTCAACATGATTTTAATTTAGATTTCTTTAGTGGTTAACAATGGTGAACAGTGTTTCTTGTATTTACTGCTCTTTTCTTCTGCTGTTAAAAACTCTTTGTCTGGTTTGATGATTTGGTTTGTGTTTAAATCTCTAAGTTCCTTATTTACTGTTTTACTGTAGCTAGTGATCTCCTATCAGATGACTAGCTAGGAAAGATCTCCCATTCTGTAAGCTATCACTTCACTCTGCTAATTTTTTTCAGTGTGTAAGCTACAGAAAGTCATGGGATAACACTTGTCAATCAATGCTAGAATTCTCTATTTTATTAAAATTTTTCTCTAAAGTGACTTTTCTTCACCTATATCTCAAAGTGTCCTACCTAAGTTTTTCTAGCAGTTTCAAAATTCCTGTCTAACATTGTGGTATTTGATCTCTTTTAAATTATTTTTCATGAAAGATAAGAGACATGGATCTACTTCCATCCTTTTGCATGTAGAATTCCCCTATTCCAAGAACCTTCTGTCAGAGACACTGCATTCCTATCAGTATATATATTTGACACCTTAATCAAGGTTAGATTACTATAGGTCCATAGTTTTAATTTCTGGATGTTCCTTTCCATTCTACTGGTTTCTCTCTCTGCTTTATGCCAGTAACATGTTGTTTTCCATATTTTGGTTTTACAATATACCTTGACATCAAGTACTGTGACACACTTGCAGCAGTGCTCTCTCAGACTAGGGTTGCTTTGGTTAGTCAGGGTGCTTAAAACGCTATAGCAATGATTCTCAACCTTCTTAATGCTTCAACCCTTTAATACAATTAATTCCTCATGTTGTGGTAACCGCAATCATAAAATTATAATGCTGATATTTTATAACTCTAATTTTGCTCTTGTTAAGAATTATAATGTAAATATCTGTATTTTCTGAGGGTTTTAGGCAACTCTGTGAAGGTATTGATCAACTCTCAAAGGGGTTGAGAACCACAGGTTGAGAACCAATGCTCTATATAAATTCTAAGTTGTTTTTGTTTTAATCTTGAAAACTAAGTTGGGAATGTGCTGGTAATTACACTGATGTTGCGATGTGCTTCTGGTAATAAAGACATATTCCCAGTAATGCCTCTGTAAAATTTTCTGGTTTTGTTTTTGTTGTAAAGGTCATTCAACTCCTTAGTTAGTTTATTCCTAGACATTATCCTGTAGCTATTGTGAATGGATTTTTGTTCTTGGTTCTATTCTAAGCATTACTTGGCAGTTTAAAGAAGAGCTACTAATTTTTGTATGGTGACATTACATCCTGATAACTTGATGAGATGGTAGAGCAGATCAAAAAGATTTTTGTTGAAGTGTACCATCTTTGAGATATAGGATTATGTTATCTGTTAACAACTGTGATTTGACTACTTGATTCAATATTTCCATTATTGTTATTTTTCCAAACTTCTTGTTCTCTCTGAGATGCCAGGCATTATAATGAATAACAACAGATACATTATATCATGTCTTTCACTAGAAGATATACTTTCCAGTTTTCCTCACTTGGTTTATTTTTGGTTAGAGGTGTATCATGTATATTCTTCATTATTTTCTGATATATTCTATCAGGAAGATATTGTGGACTTTATTAGAGCCCTTTTCTGAATCTATTGAGTTGGTCATTTGACTTCTGTTCTTGAGTCTATTCAAATACAATATTTATTACATTCATAGATCTGAAAAGTTGAACCATTCTTACATCTTTATAATCAAACCAACTTTTTTGATGTCTGATTTCTTTAATTCATTCTTGAATTTAGTTTTAAGTACTTATAGTGAGCATTTTGTTTGTATGCTTAAGCAAATTGGTCTATGGTTTTCTGTTTTGGTGCTTTTGTTTCTTTATCTGGTTTTGGCACCAGAGTGATTTGGTTTATTTGGTAGTGTGCCTTCTCCTTCTGTTGTGGAACATGAACATTGTACCCTTTCTTCTTTAAAGGTAGTAAGTGATTCAATCTGTCTGATCCTGGTCTTTTATGTTGTGCAACTTCATTGCTGCTTCAAACTTGGTGCTTGTCATAGATCTGTTCATATTATTGACATCTCTCAATGTAGACTTGCTGGCTCTTATTAGTCTATTTGTATATTTGTTCTCAATTTTCTAGCTTTTTGAATATAGGTTCTGAAGTTATTACTTCATTGTTCTCTAGATTCCACTGGCATATGTTATAATGTACCTTTTATTATGTTTTTTTTATTACCTTGTGTCTTCAGTGTTTTAGCTTAGAGTCTTGTTAATCTTTTTTATCATTTTCAAGAAATGGAAAGGGAATTGTTTCCTTCTCTGCACTGTTCTCATGGTCTCCTTTTTTTTTTTAATTTCTACCATTTTCTTTATTATATCTTTCTATCTATTGATACTATACTTCTTTTCTTGTTTTTGAAGACATTGAGGAACATTGTTAAGGTATTTATTTGAGATCTCTATTTTTGTTCATTTGTTTGTTTGTTTAAATTAAGGATTCACATCAAAATTTCCAATTAGAGCTGAATTTGGTGTGCTCCAAAGATTCTGATAAGTCATTCTTTCATCTCCGTTATATTCTAAGGATTTCTTATGTGATTTCTTCAGTAGTCCATTGTTCTTTCAAGAGTATATTTTTTCCATCTCCAGGTATATTTTATGCTATTATTTATTTATAGTTTTATTCTGCTACTTCTTGATACAATAATTTATTTTAATTTTCACCGCTTAAGATCTTTAGATGAAAATATCTACTTTAGAGCAAGCTCTATGAGCTGCTGAGAAGAATGTGTGCTCTAAAAATTTTGAACTGAATATTTATAAATGTCCTTAAAAATCCATTTGATCTCTAGCACAGTTACTTCTGAAGTTTCTTTGCTGATCTGTGTTTACCAGATGATCTTTCCTTTGGTGAGAATTAGTTGTTGAAATTAACAGCTGTAATTGTCCCTAGACCCAGTCTGTCTTGTTATGGCTATTATCACTTTTATGTTTTTAATGAAACTGTGTTCAGTGCATATGTACTTCGAATATATCTTCTTTTGTGTTTTCCTTTATTAATATAAAATGATTGTTAACGACTCTGACTAGTTTTGGCTTTCAGTATGTTGCCAGTTATATAGATAGCTAATCTTGCATATGTGAGGCTTCTGTTTGCTTGATGTATTTATTTCCATCATTTTATCATCATTCTGTTTCTTTGCCAGTGATGTATGTTCCTTGTTCTCAATGTAGTTTTATCTTGTTTAAAAACTCAACTAGCTAGTCTGTGTCTTTTAGTTTGGGAAATGACAGCAGTTACACTTAGGGTTACTCTGAAGAAGACTCTACCCAGTCTTGTAATGGTGTCTGTAAGTCTGTCTGCCTCTCTCATCTAATTGTTGCTTGTTCTTTGTTTCTCCCATAAACATATGAGAGGCTTGCTGGGATCTTAGATTAGATATGATTGACTTCTTCTGTATTAATATATTCCTCTCATGAAATTTATCTTCTTGTACTCTCAAGATAGAGCCTTGTTTCTCCTTTGCCTGGGGGTTATTTGAAGTATATGCTGCACTGTTAGGTTGGTGACAGAAAACAGACCTTTTCCTCTCCTCACTTAGATGCACAGATTAATCTTGGAAGGCAGTTATTTACTTTTAAGATTTAAAACATCTTTCCATGCTTTACTGAATTTTAAGATTTTGGCCTATATATCTGATATTTTTGTCTATTTGTCTTTTTGAGTTGGTTTTTTTCCTCTTGAATATTAGTATCATTTCATTGTTTTCTAGTATTAGAATGTAAACTTCCTTATATCTGTGCCACTTGAGGTTTTTAAGTGTTCATTTTCCTTTGACTTTCATTTATTCCCTTAGATTTGGGACGTTTTCTCCTATTACTTCAATAAACAGGTTTTTGATATCTCTATCCTCTATTCAAATGTTAACTTCTTAAATCATCATTTTATAGATTTCTAATTAATTAATTAATTGTTTGATTTACTTACATCCAAATTTTGCCTCTCTTCTAGTCTCCCCTCCTAAAGTTCTCCTCCTCCTTTCCCTTTGCCTCTGAGAGGGTATCCCTCTGGGTATCCTTCTGCCCTGGGGCATCAAGTCTTTACAGGATTAGGTGCATCCTCTCTCACTGAGGCCAGATAAAGTAGTCTTCAGTTGTATATGTACTATGGCCCTCTGACCAGCCTGAGTATGCTCTTTGGTTAGTGACTCAGTCTCTGAGAGCTCCCAACAGTTCAGTCAAGTTGATACTTGGTCTTCCTATGGGTTTGACATTCTTTCAGTTCCTTCAATCCTCTCCTAACTCTTCCATAGGACTGCCTAACCTTAGTCCACTGCTTGGCTATGGGTATCTGCATCTTTCAGTTGCTAAGTAGAGCCTCTCAGAGCACAGCCATACTAGCTCAACACAGTCTGCAAGCACAACAGAGCATCAATAATAGTGTCAGGGTTTGGTGCTTGGTCATAGGATGGATCCCAGGTTGGGCGGATCACTGATTGCCCATTCCTTCAGTCTCTGCTCCTTTTTTGTCCCTGTATTTTTTTTAGGTAGGAGCAATTTGGGGTCAAAAGTTTTGAAGCAGTCCAGAAGAACTAAAGAATTTAAATCAACTGAAGAACGAATTCAGAAAATGTGGTTCATTTACAAAATACAATTCAGATATTTAAAACATTGTATTTTACAGGCAAATGGATAGAACTAGAAAATATCATCCT
This sequence comes from Mastomys coucha, assembly GCF_008632895.1. Taxonomy (NCBI): domain Eukaryota; kingdom Metazoa; phylum Chordata; class Mammalia; order Rodentia; family Muridae; genus Mastomys; species Mastomys coucha. The sequence goes on along the minus strand of NW_022196915.1, from coordinate 1,509,559 downwards.
GAAAGAGGTAACCCAGACCAAAAATGATACCCTATGGTATTATACTGGCTGGTTTTGGGTGCCAACTTGACACAGGCTGGAGTTATCCCAGAGAAGGGAGCTTCAGTTGGGGAAGTGCGTCCATGAGATTCAGTTGTGGAGCATTTTCTCAATTAGTGATCAAGGGGGTAGGGCCCCTTGTGGGTGGTGCCATCCCTGGGCTGGAAGTCTTGAGTTCTATAAGAGAGCAGGCTGAGCAAGCCAGGAGAAGCAAGCCAGTAAGGAACATCCCTCCATGGCCTCTGTATCAGCTGCTGCTTCCTGACCTGCTTGAGTTCCAGTCGTGACTTCCTTTGGTGATAAACAGCATTGTGGAAGTAATCTGAATAAACTCTTTCCTCCCCAACTTGCTTCTTGGTCTTGATGTTTGTGCAGGAATAGAAACCCTGACTAAGACAGGTATATACTCACTGATAACTGGATATTAGCCAAAAAGTACAGAATACCCATGATACACCCCATAGACCCAAAGAAGTTAAACAAGAAGGAAGGCCCAAGTGAAGGTGCTTCAATCCCACTTAGAACTGGGAACAAAATAGTCATAGAAGGCAGAAAGAGGGGGGATCTTGGTGGGAGGTGCAAGGGGAATAGGAGGCAGAATCAGGTATGGGGAGAGACAGGAGAGAGAACCAGAGGGTCAGGAAAATGAACAGAAATATGCAGCTGTGGGGAGTAGAGGTAGAGGGAATCTCTAGAAAGTTCCAGAGAATTAGGATGGGGGAGGCTCTTAGGACTCAATGCAGGTGACCTTAGATAAAATGCTCAACAGTGAGAAGATTAAACCAGAAGAGACCACGTCCAGTAGCCAGACAAGACCACCAATGGAGGGATAGGGACACCAATTCACCATTAAATAAAATTTTAGTACCTCTAACTTTTATTTTAGTTGCTTCTTCTACCTTGTTAATTCATATATTTGATTTCTTTAATTATGCTTCAGCATTCTTGTATATGATTAATGATTATACTTAGCTTTTTAAATTATTGGTGCTTTAATTTGTAGTATTTTGTTAACTCTGTTATTTTAGCACTGAGGCTATTTCTTCTGTTTTACCTAGTGTTTTAGTGATAGTTTGCAGGCTTTTATTTGGTCAATTGAGTATCATATTTAAAGCATAGTTTCCTTAAGATATCAACTTCCCTGCTACATTTCTCACCCATGCTACTGAACTTGTCTGTCATTTTAGCTAGTTCATTAATTTGGATTTCATAATTCAGAACTCATGGTCTTGGAAGTATAGTATGTCTCCATACATTTTTATGTTTCTATTTTACAATAGTTAACTTGTATATCTCCTGACTTGGAGGTTTGTATGTTTATTTGTTTGTTTGTTTGTTCATTTTGTGAGACAGGGTTTCACTATATAGTTCTGGCTGTATGCAAGCTCACAGATATCTGCCTACCTCTGTCTGACCCAATAGACTAAAAGTCTCCCTGGAGTTCTGCTGCACATAGAGAAACAGAAACCACAGTCTGTAGGCTCCCCTGGACAACAGTTTGACTGCTCCTCTGATGACTCAACAGTCTGAAGGTCTCTCAGGAGATCTGCCTTAACCAAGGCTTCTCTGCCTCTCTGAAGACCCCACAGTTGGAAGACCCCACAAGAGGTCTGCTACAGCCAGGGCTGCTCGCCTACCAGGAGACCTGAACCAACCCAGGGACAAAAGAGGCAGACTCCAAACAGTGTCACCCAGAACAGCAAATAAAAGGTACAGCCAGATGGTGAGAGGTAAGTGCCAGACTATAAGTAACAGAAGCCAATGCACATGCACATCATCAGAGCTCAGTTCTCCTATCATAGCAAGCCTTGAATTGAATACACCAACAAACCTGAAAATCAGGAAGTTGACCTAAAATCTTATCTCATGAAGACAATAGAGTACTTTAAGGAGGATATAAATAATTCACTGAAAGAAATGCATGAAAACACAAGTAAATAGTTAGAAGCCCTTAAAGAGGAAACAAATAAATCCCTTAAAGAAATACAGGAAAACACAATCAGACAGATGAAGGAACTGATTAAAGCATCCCAAGAGCTAAATGTAGAAGTAGAAATGATAAAGAAAACACAAATGGAGGCAAACCTGGAAATGGAAAACCTAGGGAAGAGATCAGGAATTACAGATGTAAGCATGACCAACAGAATACAAAGGATAGAAGAGAGAACCTCAGGTACAGAAGATACCATAGAAGAGATTGACACAACTGTTGAAGAAAATTCAAAACATAAAAAAAGTCCTAACCCAAAACATCCAGGAAGTTCAGGTCACAATAAAAGGACTAAATCTAAGAATAATAGATGAGAATGAAGATTCCCAGCTCAAAGGACCTGAAAACATCTTCAACAACTAAAGAAAAAGATGGTCATAAATGTACAAGAAACCTATAGAACAGCAAATAAATGGGACCAGAAAAGAAAATCCCCTTGTCACATAATAATCAAAACATTAAGTGCACAGAACAAAGAAATAATATTAAAAATTGCAAGGGAAAAGGGTCAATTAACATACAAATGTAGACCTATCAGAATTACATCAGACTTCATAACAGAGACATTAAAAGCCAGAAAAGCTGGATCAGAAGTCATGCAGACTTTAAAAGAACACAAACGCCAGACCAGGCTACTATATCCAGCAAAACTCTCAATCAACATAGATGGAGAAACCAAAATATTCCAGGACAAAACCAAATTCTATCCACCATTCCAGCCCTACAGAGGATTCTAGAAGGAAAACTACAACACAGGAAGGTAAGTGCAAGAAGGTAAGTACATCAATGAAAAGACAAGATGTTAATCGTCTCACAACAAAGCCTAAAAGAGAGAACTACATGCACATAAAGCCACCTACAAACATAACGGGAACTAACACTCATCTGCCTTTAATATCTCTCAATATTAATCAACTCAACTCACCTACAAAAAGACATAAGTTAACAGACTGCATATGCAAACAGGATCCAGCATTTTGCTGCATACAAGAAACACAATTCAATAACAGGATAGAAACTATCTCAGAGTAAACGTCTTGAAAAAGGTCTTCCAAGCAAATGATCCCAAGAAACAAGCTGGAGTGGTCATCCTAACATCCAATAAAAAAGATTTTCAACCAAAAGTTATCAAGCCTGAGGAGGAAGGACACTTCATATTCATCAAAGGGGAAAATCCACAAAGAGAAAGTTTCAATTCTGAACATCTAAGCCCCAAATGCAAGGGCACACACATTCATCAAAGAAACTTTACTAAATCTCAAAATACATATTGAACCACAAACAATAAGAGTGGGAGACTTCAACACCCCACTCTCACTAAAGAACAGGTCATTGAAACAGAAACTAAACAGAGACACAATGAAACTAATAGAGGTCATGAACCAACTGGATTTAACAGATACCTACAGAGCATTTCACTCTAAAACAAAAGAATACATCTTCTTCTCAACACCTCATAAAACCTTCTCCAAAACTAACCAGATTATTGGTCGCAAACCAAACCTCAACCTATACAAGAAGATTGAAATAATCCCATGCATCCTACCTATCTCACCAGGACCTAAGGCTGGTCTTCAATAACAACAAAAACAACAGAAAGTCCACATACATGTTGAAGCTGAACAAAACTCTACTCAATGATAACTTGGTCAGAGAAGAAATAAAGAAAAAAATTAAAGACTTCCTGTAATTCAATGAAAATGTTGACACAGCATACCCAAACTTATGGGACACAATGAAAGCAGTGCTAAGAGGAAAACTCATAGTACTAAGTGCCCTGGTAAAGAAACTGGAGAGAGCTTACACTAGCAACTTAACAGCACACCTGAGAGCTCTAGAACAAAAACAAGCAAACAGACCCAAGAGGAGTAGATGGCAGGAAGTAGTCAAACTCAAAGCTGAAATCAACCAAATAGAAACCAAGAGAACAACAAAAAGAATCAATAAAACCAAAAGCTGGTTCTTTGAAAGAATCAACATGATAGATAAATCTGAAGTCAACCTAACTAAAAGGCCCAGTGGCAGTATCAAAATTGACAAAATCAGAGAGGAAAAGGGATACATAACAATAGAAACTGAGGAAATTAAAAAAAATCATCAGATCCTACTAGAAAAGCCTATACTCAACAAAACTGGAACATCTAGATGAAATGGATGGTTTTCTAGACAGACACCACATACTAAAGTTAAATCAAGAGCAGATAAATGACCTAAACAGGCTCAAATCCCATAAGGAAGTAGAAGAAGTAACTAAAAATCTCCTAACCAAAAAAAGCCCAGGTTCTGCCAGGAGCCATGGCCTTAACCATGGGCTTGAGGAAATTTACTAGCTTACACATACAGCCCTGAGAGAACTTGTGTAGTCTAACAGTAAGAATATTTGTGGGTTTGTAGGACACTGTGACTGCTGGTTTCAGAGACTGAAGATTGCCACTTGGCCTTCGGAAAGCCCCTGGTGCTCTTCCCTGCTCCTTGAAGCCTCCTCTTGTTTATGCTTATATTGCCATCCCTGAAATAAAGTTTTCAGAACTTGATCAGACACCTGTCTTGCTCTCATTCTTCGTGTCTCTTGTCCCTCCTCAGTCTCTCTCCCTTGCCCTAGGTCCCTGCTGAATGCCCCATAGGTCAGGGCAAGGTTCAAATGAATTTAGTGTAGAATTCTACCAGACCTTCAAAGAAGACATAATATCAAAATTTCTCAAACTACTCCATAAAAGGGAAACAGAAGGAACACTACTTAATTCATTCTATGAAGCCCCAGTTACTCTGATACCTAAAGCACACAAGGACACAACCAAAAAAGAGAACTTCAGACCAACCTTGATTATGAATATCGATGCAAAAATACTCAATAAAATTCTTGCAAACTGAATCCCAAAACACATAAGAACCATCGTTCACCACAATCAAGTAGGCTTCATCCAAGGGATGCAAGGTTAAATCAATATACAAAAATTCATTAACATAATGAACTATATAAATAAACTCAAAGAAAAAAGTCACCTGACCACCTCCTTAGATGGAGAAAAAACATTTGACAAAATACAATACACCTTCATGTTAAAAGTATTGGAGAGATCAGGAATTGGAGACCCATACCTAAATGTAATAAAAGCGATTTAATACAAACCAACAATCAATATCAAATTAAATGGAGGGATACTTGAAGAAATCCCACTAAATTCGGGGACAAGACAATGATGCCTACTCTCCCCATATCTACTCAATATAGTACTCAAAGTGCTAGCAAGAACAATAAGACAACAAAAAGAGACCAAGGGGATACAAATTGGCAAAGAAGAAAGAAAGATATTACTATTTGCAGATGATATGATAGTATACATAAGCAACCCTCAAAATTCTACTAGAGAACTTCTCCAGTTAATAAACAACTTCAGCAAAGTGGTCACATATATAATTAATTCAAATAAATCAGTTGCCTTTCTTTATACAAACGATAAACAAGCTGAGAAAGAAATTAGGGAAACAACTCCCTTTACAATAACCACTAATAATAATAATAATAATAATAATAATAATAATAATAATAATAATAAATACTTGGGGTAACTGTAACCAAACAAGTGAAAGATCTGTATGACAATAACTTCAAGACTCTAAACAAAGAAATTGAGATTTCAAAAAATGGAGAGATCTCCTATCCCATGGATTGGCAGAATTAACATAGTAAAAATGGCTATCCTACCAAAGGCAATCTACAGATTCAATGCAATCCCCATCAAAATCCCAAAACAATTCTTCAAAGACATATAAAGAGCAATTCTCAAATTTATCTGGAAAGGCAAAAAAAAAAAAAAAAAAAACAGAATAGCAAAAACAATGAAAGGACTGCTGGGGGAATCACCATCCCTGACCTCAAGTTATACTATAGAGCAATAATGATAAAAACTACATGGTACTGGTACAGAGACAGACACATTGTTCAATGAAATAGAATTGAAGACCCAGAAATCAAACCACACACTTATGGACACTTGATCTTTGACAAAGAAGCCAAAAATACGCAAAGGAAAAAAGAAAGCATCTTTAATAAATGGTACTGTTTTAACTGACTGTCTGTATGTAGAAAAATGAAAATAGAGCCATATTTCTCATCTTGCACAAAGCTCAAAGTGGATCAAGGTCCTAACCGTAAAACCAGATACACTGAATCTAATAGAGGAGAAAGTGGAAAGAGCCTTGAACTCATTGGCAAGGGGGAAAATTCCTAAACAGAACTCCAATGGCTCACACTCAAGGATTAAGAATTGATAGTGGGACCTCATGAAACTGGAAAGTTTCTGTAAGGCAAAGGACATAGTAAATAGGACAAATTGGCAACATACAGATTGGGAAAAAAAAATCACCACTAAACCCACATCCAATAGAGGGCTAATATCCTAAATATACAAAGAACTCAAGAAGCTAACCACCAAGAAAACCAAAAAACCCAATCAAAGAATAGGGTATAGAACTAAATAGAGAATTCACAACAGAGGAATCTCAAATGGCTGAGAAGCACTTAAATAAATGTTCAAAGTCCTTAGTGGCCAGAGAAATGCAAATCAAAACAACCTTGAGATTTCACCTTACACCAATCAGAATGGCTAAGATCAAAACCTCAGGTGACAGCACATGTTGGCGAGGATGTGGAGAAAGAGGAACACTCCTCCATTGCTGGTGGGATTGCAAAGTGGTACAACCACTCTGGAAATCAATCTGGAGGTTCCTCAGAAAATTGGAAATAGATCTATTGAAGACCCAGTAATACCACTCTTAGGAATATACCAAAAAGATGCCTCACCAGGCCACAGGGGCACACATTCCATTATGTTTATAGTAGCCCTGTTTGTGATAACCAGAAGCTGGAAACAACCCAGATGTCTTATGAAAGAAGAATGGATACAGAAAAGTGGTTCATTTACACAGTGTAATACTACTCAGCTATTAAGAACGAGGATATCCTGAGTTTTGTAGGGAAATGAATGGAACTAGACATTATCATTCTGAGTGAGGTAACACAGACCCAGAAGGACATGTGTGGTATGTACTCACTAATAAGTGGATATTAACCAAAAAAAAAAAGTACAGAATACCCGATACAGTACAGAGAATTAAAAATGGTCATCAAGCTGAAGGGACCAAGTGAGGATGCCTCAATCCCACTTGGGAGGGAGAAGAAAGCAGTCACAAGGAGGGATGGAGGTAGGGACCTGGGTGGAAAATGGGATAGGGTAGGGATGAAGGGTGAACATGATCTACTGTTGGGTGGGGGAAAAGGACTGAAGCCCTGAGGGCCAGCAGAAAGAATGGATACAGGCTACCCTGGGAGGTAGGAGGTAGGGGGACCCTCCAGAATGTACCAGAGACCTGGGATTTGAGAGACTCTTAGGACTCAAAGGGAGGGACCTTAGATGAAATGCCTGGTAGTGGGGAGAGGGAACTTGTAGAGACCACCTCCACCAGAAAGATGGCATCAAATGAGGGATGGATTTGCCACAGTCAAACTCTAACCTTTAATTATTCCTGTTTGAAAGAACTACAGGGATGGAAATGGAGAGGAGTCTGAGGAAAAGAAGTTTCAGTGACAGGCCCAAAGTGGGATCCAGCTCAAAGGGAAGTTCCAAGGCCTGTCACTATTACTGAGGCTATGAAGTACTCACAAAAAGGGACCTATCATGACTGCCCTCCAAAAGACCCAACAAGCAGCTGAGTCAGATGCAGATATTTGCACCCAACCAATGGACAGAAGCTGCTGACCCCTGTGTTTGAATTATGGAAAGGCTGGAAGAAGCTGAGGAGAAGGGCAACCTTGTAGGAGGACCAGCAATCTCAATTAACCTGGACCCCCGAGATCTCTCAAATGCTGGACCACCCACCAGGCAGCACACACCAGCTGATATGAGACCTCCAGCACATGTACAGCAGAGGACTGCCAGGTCTGGATTCAGTCAGAGAGGAGGCCCCAAGGAGTTTAGAGGTCTGGTGGAGTAGGGGGGTAGGACATCCTTGGGGAGACAGAAGAGTGGGGAGGAGGTATGGAATGGAGAACAGTCAGAGGGTGGATCAGGAGGGGGATAAAATCTGCAGTGTAAAAAACAAACAAACTAAAATTTAAAAAAAGACTTTGGTTGTTTATTAAGCAGTGTTATAGGTACAGTACTTGACTATAACAACCCATAAAAATAACTCTCATATACAACTAAAGGTGAAGAGCTAAGGGAAAGACTGCTTTCAAAGATTCTGCCAGCCACTGTGCATGGAGAGCCCAACCTCAAGGAGAAATTGGTTGGTGCTGCTGCACTCTGGGCTAGAGGACAGAGCTACTTTGTTTTAAACAGAACCAAATTATCTGTGCTGTTTGTAGCAACAACCATGCACTTCCTTTGTGGAACTGCAAGGGGAAAATCCTTCATCAATACATGAGTGCTCATTTTGACTCCGGCAAATGTCATGACAGTCCACATGAATGCCAATCAATATTTATCCACTCCTGAGAATACCCATAAGTTGGATTTCAACTTCCTATGTCTAAAGCCATGCCAATTCCTATGCCTAAGGACCTACCTGATATTGAACTGGAAATAAAATTAGGATAACTATAACCAACATAAAGTGGAATTTCTAAAGTTTACAAGCATATTAACATACTGCTCAAAGGTCAGCGTTCTTGCTGTTTCATGGAGTCCACTCAGCTGAGCCTCAGAGACCTGAACTTCAAAGCAGGTGGGTGTCAGGTGTCTAGAATACCAGCAACACTCCCTCTCCCTCTGCCTCTCCCTCTCCCTCTGCCTCTCCCTCTCCCTCTCCCTCTCTCTTTGTCCTTCTTTCTCCTTTTCCTCCTCTCACCTCCCTCCACTCTTCACTCCAGTGTTAAGGACATTCTAATTGAGATTATTTCCTGGGGTGAGTCCAAAAGTTATTTTATAATCCTTGTCACTGTATATGCTAGGACTACAGAGATAGATTTGCATTTGAATGTTGGGTTTTCTGTTAACTATGGAGGTGTTTCAGTTTCCATTCCTATTACATTGACTGCTTTTTAGATCGCTTGTATGGGAGCATGGACTTGTCACAGCACATGTAGGGAGGCCAAAGAACAATCTCTAGGAGTTGCTTCTCCCCTGGTACCACGTGTGTCCTGCAGATCTAATAAGTCAGGTGCTTGTGGCAAGTGTCTTTACCTTCATTGGACAACTAGGTGGTGACTGGCAATGCCAAGTATCCTGAAAGTGCTGTTTGACAAAGTTCCAGTGTTTGGGCAATCTGAACTGACCTTTCACTGCCCTTGATGGGTATTTGCTGCACACATTTTGCTACACTTAAGCTTCTTACTGTTAAAGGCCTCTCTCCAAGAGCTAGAGCTGGGATAACAAAAAGCTAGGGTAAAAAAGAATGAAATTTATGAAAGTTCCCTGGAAACAAAGTTATGCAGAAAAGTGAGTCCTTCCCTAGAACTTATTACTTAAATAAACATTTAGATTATTAGTGAGTGTTGTTAGTAAGCATGAGAGAGAGAATTTCAGAACTATTATTAAGGAAGAAAATCAGGGAACTTTTAAAAGCTGACAAGCTGCAATTGAATTGCAATGTTTTTAATATTCAACTTTAGAAACAAGGAACTTATATATAGGAAGAGATTTTGATCATGTAAATTCATGACAAGCCTTGGTACCTTCTTGAAGGCCAAAGTAAGCAGCTTTAGGAACCCTGATGTTCTTCCGTTCTTTACAGAATTGTAATAAAGATAGGAACCATATAGAAACAAGAGTTTAAGACAGAGACACAGTCCCACTTGGGAGAGAGAAGAAAGCAATCACAAGTGGGGAGGGAGGGAGGGACCTGAGAATGAAAGTGGATGGAGATGGAAGTGGGGGAGGGTGGGGGCGGAGAGGGGAACCTGATCTGGTATTAGGTGAGGGAAAAGGACTGAAGCCCTGAGGGCCAGCGGAAAGAATGGAAACAGGCAACTTCAGGAAACAGGAGCTTGGGTGGACCCTGCAGAATGCACCAGAGACCTGGGAGGTGAAAGACTCTCAGGATTCAAAGGGAGGGAATCTTAGATGAAATGCTTGACAGTAGGGAAAAGGAACTTATAGAGCCCATCTCCAGCAGGAAGATAGGACATGAAAGGAAGTGAGGGATGGAGTTGCCATTCCACAGTCAAACTCTGACTCATACTTGTTCCTGTCTGAAAAAATTACAGGGATGGAAATGGAAATGAGCCTGAGGAAAAGAAGGTCCAACAAGGGGCCTGGGCCCAAAGTAGGATCCAGTTCAAGGGGAGGTCCCAAGGCCTGATACTATTACTGAGATGATGGAGCCCTCACAAAAAGGAACCTATCATGACTGCCCTCCGAAAGACACACCAAGCAGCTGAAAGAGTCAGATGCAGATATTTGATCAACCAATGGACAGAAGCAGCTGTTATTGAATTAGGGAAGACTAAAAGAAGCTAAGGAGAAGGGTGATGCTGTAGGACTAGCAGTCTCAATTGATCTGAACCCTTGAGATCTCTCAAACACTGGACCACCAAACAGAAAGCATACACCAGCTGATATGAGGCCCCCAACACACATAGAGTAGAGAACTTCCAGTTCTGTTTTCATTCAGAGATGATGCACCTAACCTTCAAGAGAGTGGAGGTCCCAGGCAATTTAGAGGTCAGGTAGGGTAGTGGGGTGGGGACATCCATGTGGAGACAGAGGGTGGGGAGGAGGTATGGGATGTGGAATAGTCAGAGGGTGGTTTGGGGCAGGGGATAAAATACGGAGTGTAAAAATAAATAAAAATAAATAAATAAATAAAAAGTTAGAAAACAAGCAAAAAAGAAGAAAAGAAAAGACAGAGACACAGAGGAAGGCATCCTGGCTCCTGAACTGCCTTACTTCCTGAACAGACTTGTCAAACCAGACCTTTACTGATAGACTGCTCTTACTTAAGCAAAGGGACTGAACGGTATTTTAAGAATCAAAGAAAAAGGATAGTAGTCTTATGACAAATATAAAAAAAATACACAGGAAGGAAAGGAATAATTAGAGTTAAAGTTTGAACTTTTATAGAAAGTCAAGTTTGATATCATAGGTAGTAAGAAAAAACTTTGGATCTATTAATCTTATTCCAAACTGAAAAAAAATGCAATTTAAAGAGAGTCATCCTGTCTAGCATTTCTGCAACCACAAGGCTTTACAACACCATGTGATTGCTGGGATTTGAACTCGGAACCTCTGGAAGAGCAGTCGATGCTCTTAACCACTGAGCCATCTCTCCAGACTCCTCAATGTAATCAAAAAAGACTTTAGAAGAAAATGTATTTTGAAAACTTATATGATCAATGAATAAAATTTCTGAGGAAATGATTTTATGTATAAATACAGCCTTAAAGAGACAAAAGTTGTCAGAGTAGGAAAAGTCATACTGAGATATGATTTCTCTCTGTTCTGTCTCTCATGAAGTGAATGACATGTCGGATCCTTCCTACCCTTCACTGCTCTTGCATCCACCCTTCTCTAGACCCTACCCTCAACTGAGACTGGTCCCCAGGCCAGGTGACAGTTCTCTGCCCTGAGTTATGAGGTTTAAAGGAGATGAAACATGCAAAGTGCAGTGTAATGTGATGTAAGATCTGAGCAAAGCTCAATGATCTGTCTTGTCTTGATGGTTAATGTAATTGGGAGGATCCTGGAAGACTTAATTCTATGTGCCTTGTTTCCATGAATAGGGTCTCATAGTTGAACTTTGACCTTATTTTAGGGACCGTCCACAATCCTTTTTCTGTAGAGTGAGTTTGAGACTTATTCAAAAGGCCAACTATACCTTTCGTGCTCTTAGGTCACACAATCTTCTTGAATCTTCTTGGCATAGCTGTTGGGTGTTTACCCCAGGGCTGAGATCCCCTCATTTGTTACTACGTACTGTGCTGTCCTATGTGTGTGAGTACGTATGTGTCAATGTGTATGTGTCTCTTTCCATGTGCGTGTGCATGTGAATGTGCATGTATGTGTCCATGTGCATGAGTGTGTATGTGCATGTGTGTGTGTGTGTGTGTGTGTGTGTGTAAAATACAGGTGTAACTGAGCTGATATTTATTTGTCCATACAGGGTCAAGTGCTGACTCTTTGGAATCTATCCAGTGTTGAAAAATATACTTTCTTCAGTAGCAATGCTATGAGTTGGAAGATTCAAACAAACTTCTGACACAGTGGAGCAATAAATACAAATGGTGTACCAGCTTCAAAGAAACAAGCCCTCTTGCTCTTCTTTCTCCCCAAAGCACTTTGAAGTTGGTTTTCCACAAAGTAGAGTCTTTGCCAGCTGCTGTCTGGTCGCCCAGAGCTGAGTTTGGAGTCTGGGACACAGGGAACTAAATCAATCAGGAATACCAGGAAACTTTAGCCTAAAATTTCCTTTGAACATGGATCAACGTGTTAAGAAATTGTAAAAGCCTAGTGCAAGATTAGGCATAACCACTTTACTGTCTCCAGGGTCTTTCATCTGTTGTTGTTTAATGGGACATGCCCCATGTTCTAGTCAGGTTAAGGTTGCTGTGATAAACACCAAAACCAAAAACAATGTAGGAAGTAAGCAAAGGATTTATTTAGATAGTCATCAAGGGAAGTCAGTGCAGGAACTGAAGCAGAGACCATGGAAGAACACCATTTGTCTTATTTTCTATGGCATACTCAGTCTGTTTTCGTATCTACCCAAAGAGCACAGGTAGCAAGCTCAGGGATGCTACCATCCATAGTGAACTGACCTTTTCCATATCAGCCATCAATCAAGAAAATGCCCCACATAATTGCCCACAGAACAAATGGGTGGAGGCAATTTTCCAATTGACTTTCCCTCCTCCCAAGTGATTCTTGTTTATGTCAAATTGATAAAAAATAAATAAAAATAAAACCTAATCAACAAATAAGGTCGTGTCAGTTACTGGCTGTGTTTCCACACCCTGAAAGCTCCTGCCTGCAAGCTGGAGATATGCCTCTGCTTAAGCTCAAAGAGCACCTTTGAGAGATTTTATAAGGCTGTATTTGTACAGCAAACCCTCCCTTAGTCATTGCTTCTGTGCTCCATTGAGCACTACAGCTTCCTGAAGCTCCCAGCATTAGAATAAGCAGGTGGAGTGATTGCCTTATTCACTCTAGCTTTTACAGTCAGACACTTCACACTGGGGGAATTTAACCAACTGGATTCCACATTGAGGCTAAGTGTAAAACAATATGTAAAAGAGAAAAAAGTGGAGCTCACTGTATATTCCAGGCTACCCTGGAAACTCACACTATAGCCTAGATTGACCTCATATCAGTGACCCTCTGACTGACCATCATAGTGCTGGGGCCCCCAGAAGATAACACCATGCCCAACTCAAAAGACAAATGAAATGTTTTGTAGTTTGGTCAGAGGAGGAAGCTGATCTGCTTCCCACCTTACTAAAATTCTGCTGTTCATAGGGATAGGTCATCCAAGCAGTTCAAAGCAAAGAGACATGTCTATGTAGACCAGGTTTAGCTGTGGCAGAAAGCAGCCTATCAGCTAAATTGCAGCTTTAGCTAATTGCTGGCTCCTTGAGTTCTGTGATTCCTCCCCCCACCCCACCCCCGGCAGTGCTGTTAGCAGATTTCCATTCAAAGGGCTATCTGTCAGAGGTGAGGTGAAGACAAGGCTTAATAGGACAAAGCTAAGACAGATGACAATTTGAAACTGATGGAGCAAGCCTGTAATTGTAGTCCTGGGGAAGCAAAGGCAGGCAGATCATAACTTTGAGAACAGCCTGGGCAACAAAGCAAAATCCTGACTGAAAAAGACCAACCAAAACAGGTGGCTTCTTTAAGTTCCTAGTTTTTCCAAAGCCTTTTAAAGATTTCTTTTTAGTGTTATTCATGTGTAAGTCAGTGAACTTATACACACTTATACATATGTCTGTCTGTATGGAGGTCTACAATGTGTGTGTGTGTGTGTGTGTGTGTGTGTGTGTGTGTGTGTGTGCATTTGCATATGCATTTGGGTGCCTGTGGAGGTCAGAAGAGACAGAGACAGTTAGATAACAGGGAGTAAGAGTTATGGGAAGTGGAATGCCTCCTAATACTGGTGCTGGGAACCAAACTCCAGTTCTCTGCAAGAGCCATAAGCACTCTTAACCTACGAGCTGTCTCTCCAGCCCTAAATCACAAGTTAGAGGACTGTTAACAAACTTGTATTGAAGGAATTAGTGAGTGAACGAAAGTTAGTATATAAGATTATTGAATTTATTATATGTATAGTAGTATAAAATCATAAATCAAGTCCCTAAATATTAGAAACCTGTATTTTTGAGGTAATATATAGAGCAAAGGGGACTCAATCTATGACGAAAAAATAAATGGTGCTTCTGTGAGAAAGCAATAACTAAGAGTCTAAAAGGAGATGGAAACAAAAACACCTGAGGTGGGAAGTGGTATGGAGGACTTGAACTTCCCACCAAAGACTTTTTTGTTTTGTATTAATTATTTTTATTCGTTGTGTAAGGTAGGGAGTTTTTTTTATTAGATGTTTTCTTTATTTACAATATCTCCTTTCCTAGGCCCCCCTCCAAAAAATAAAATGAAAAAAAAAAAACTAAAACAAACCCCTGTTCCCTCCCCTCTCCCCCTGCTCACTACTCCATCCTCTCCTGCTTCCTGGCCCTGGCATTCCCCTACACTGGGGCATAGAACCTTCAGAGGGCCAAGGGCCTCTCCTCCCATTGATGACCAACTTGGTCATCCTCTGCTATACATATACTGCTGGAGCCATGAGTCCCACCATGTGTACTCTCTGGTTGGTGTTTTAGTCCCTGGGAGCTCTGAGGGTACTAGTTAGTTCATATTGTTGTTCATCCTTAGGAGCTGCAAACCCTTCAGCTCCTTGGGTCCTTTCTCTAGCTCCTTTATTGGGAACCCTGTACTCAGTCTAATGGATAGCTGTGAGCATCTACTTCTGTATTAGTCGGGTACTGTCAAAGCCTCTCAGGAGACAGCTATATCAGGCTTCTCTCATCGAGCACTTGCTGGCATCCACAATAGTGTCTGGATTTGATGACTGAATATGGGAAGGATTCCCAGGTAGAACAGTCTCTAAATTGTCCTTCCTTTAGTCTCTGCTCCATAGTTAGTTTCTACAACTCCTTCCATCCCACCAAAGACTTTTAAACATACTGGATGAGGTCCACTTCAAGAAGGCAGTGAAAGTAACTGATTTGGTACCTATAGAAAAGACCCCCAGCTTTTACAATATGACATCTTGTAGGGAAATTAATTGAAAGAATTTCCAGTGGACAAAAGGAAAAGGTTTTGTCCTGGTTAGTTTTCCATGAGCAACAACAATACCCACTTGAATGTTAGACAAGGAAGAGTCGGGCTTTCTAAAGAGACAAAAAGCTGGATTCTTGCTCTACACAGTAGAGGTGCAGTTCCATTCACAATATTGAATCGAAAGTTGGAATCTAGTCTTAAATGCCTAGATTAAAGTACAAAAATCACACCAGCACTTTAGAAAGAATTGTCAACCTTTAGATTAAAATAATCTATAGCATTCTGAGAAATTATTTCAAACCTGATGTGAAGAGGAAAGATATAAAACATTAGAAATTTCTACAATGGGCTTGATAAGGTTTATAATTAATGTAAATAGATGCCAGATGGCAAGATTCTGTCTAGTCTGGTCTCAAACTTGTCATCTTCCTGACTCAGCCACCCAAGGGCTAGAATCATTAGTATGCACCATCATGCTCAATTTCTATCCATTTTAAACACAAAGTTTCCTGTGCTGACACAAAAAATGGGAGTAACCTCAAAGAGAATAAGAAGTAATTTGTACTGAGCCAAATTAAGCAAATGTGGCCTGGTAAGATGATTTTAATCTTTGGGATATTGGTAGGAATTTCAGTTTAATTTAATTAGATGCAGAACTGGAGCAGGTCAGAGATCTAGGTACCCTTAGACAGTGTTTGCCAATATGGAGTTTTAATGACAAAAGTATTCCTATTACTTGAAGGAAAAAGCAATTCTTATAAGATGATGGCTCTTGGTTGGGGGGGTCACCTTATCACAGGGTAACCTATTGATGAAAATCTGCTGTTTCTGGAATCAGAGGTAGATACAGGTTTAGGAGAATGACTAGATTTTCAGGTGCATTTTTGGGAGTTGGGGAGAGGATGTTGTAAAGCAAACACTAGTATGCCTAAAGTCTTGACCATCTTCAACCCCAGAAGAAGAGGAGAAAGATTAGGGATCACCAGTGTTTAGATGAGCAGTCCTTGAGTCCTTTGTTTTGTTATTTCATTTTATTGAGCTTTTGAAACAGGGTCTCATTATATAGCACAGGGTATCACACTTATTACATAGCCTAGGATAGCTCTGAATTCATTATCAGTTTCCCCAGTGCAGGGATTAAACACCCAAGGGTTTAAGATAAAGGAGATATGTACAGAACAAAGAGATGCTAGACTTGTATCACGTTTTTTAGTTTTGCAGGCCCTGGTGAGTTATCAGCACCTTTTAGTAAAAAGCAGCTGGGACTCTCAAGATAGTGTGAACCTGTATAGCCATCAGTCTGGTGGGTCTCAGTCTTGGAAAGAATGTACCTAGGCCAGCAAATTGTCTTAGTGGGCAGCCTTTAGCAGGTAGTACAGAATTATAAAGCCACCATGTAATTCCAATGTACAAGTGAGAGCAGGAATCACATGTCCATCTTGTTTGGCAAGAAGACCCTGGGAGGCATAAACTCAACTCCTTGGTGACCTTGGGTGTTTGAACTGTATTGTTAACGGCAAAGGTCTTCAAACTTGACTGAATATAACAATCCTCTCAGAGCCCCATGTAAACAAGTACTTCTAGGACAGAGGTCAGCCCAATTCCAGCAGAACTCTATAATCATGGTCTATGGAGTTTAATGCTTTTAAGTTTCTTTTATTATTTTAAGTGAACTTACCCTGGGTTACGTGCTTCTCACAGGAGGGTCAACTCCCGAGGTACTTCTCTCAGCTCTCATGTAATAGATCACACAGTTCTGAGCCTCCAAGCTTTAGTCTGTTTTCTAGTTGGAAATCCAGTGGAAGGCATGGACTAGCACCATGGAGATGTTCTTGTGCTGTTGCTAACAACAGGATAAGAACAGTTTCCCACCCCCAAAGAAAACTCCAACGCCTCTTCTATAAAATAGTCATTATTTCACAATCAGACCTTGGGTAAGAAAATGAGTTTACCATTTCTGAGTCTGTGCATCCTATAAGAACTTAGTATTTGGTCTTATTTTTAATAACTGATACAGCACTCCATATATACTTTGCCAGGGCCCATCAAGGAGAAGCTAAAAATTAGCAGGTGATTTTCCTGAGATGGTTCTGCCATGGACTATATAGTTAATGACAGATTTGCTTCTACAGGCAATGCCCAGGAGATTTCATTTTAGGAAAGATTCTTGTTATTAATATGTTCTTCCTGTTATTATATATACATATATATAAACAATACTTGGTATTAGCCCATACTTTGAACAGATCTTTGCAGAACAACGAAGATGTACTATCTTGTAGTGATGCTATATAAACAAATAGATGACTTCTTATTCTTAATGATGATCCTATAAGAATTTCTAAAACTATATTAGTAATTATTAAACTCTTTTTTGATAGGACTGCTATTAAGTCCTCTCTGATAACCAAAACTGTAATGAGAACTCTGCCAGTCTTCAAGTGTCATGAGTTTATTGCTTCTGAGATAGCAAGTAGACATCTGTAATTTAGAGCACATTCCAAGAGGTTGTAAAACCATTAACCAAAGGTCATGAAAAGGGAACTAAATTGTTAGTATAGGCACAAGAACAAAAGATAAAATATTGACAAATTTTATCTATAAAAAAACGTAACTAATAACTTAGTCACAAAAGTTATGGTTTTTAACTCTGTGAGCTGCCATGATGAACATTTGGCCAGATAACTACTCCTAGTAAGTATGCATGTAAATATTCTCTATTGTAAACTTTTTATTCAATTTTTGATTTAAATTTATGTGTAAATTTGTGAAGAGCTTTTTACAGTGATATCACATATTCTAAAAGATGTATAAGTGCTGAGGACAAAGAACAGAGAAAACTCCCTAATCCCCTTTTACTTAAAGAACTTTCATAGGAAACATTATAGAGAGAACTTAGAATTAAAAATTAAAATCACTTTAAAAATTGTCCCTTTTCCTCCTGAGACCTCAACTAATAGGCCGGGAGTTAGAGCAGAGCAGTTCCTGTGGGGTAGAACAAAAGCTACTTTACTTAATCTCCTTGCTGTTAAACAGGTTAAACTATTAAACAGCTTTTCACCTCAGAGAATCTCAGAAGGCAGGTCCCCTATAGTAGCAAAGTGACTTAGACTAAAGATAGGTAAATGCTTTATTATTAAATAACAATCATAAATATCTCATAAGAACAAGTCTTACTGCCACTGATATTTTTCCCCCTCTGCTGCCTCAAGAGGAACCAAGAAGAAAAAAGAACTGCTAGAAAAGGCCCCCAGCAACACTGCGTAACCATGCAGACACGGAGAGGACAGTTCAGATGCAGTCTTCCAGCAGAATGCTCTACTGAGTTATGGTTTATCCACAGTCTTCAACGTTCATGGAATTGAAAGGTGATAACGGCAAGTCTCTAGCCAATAAATGTCTACCAGTGACAATAAAGAGAATTGTAGATTCTAAAGACAGGAATTCTAGAATAAACAAATACATTCCTTTTCCCTACAGTAGGTCTGGTATGTCAATTGCACCAAAGAAAGTGATTATTTAATGGTTGGGAGATATAACATAATGAAAGTAATGATTGCAAGAGGCAGGCCTATATAAGCTAAAGTCAAATGTGAATTAAGTGAATATTGCTACCACTTGTCTTTCCCTTATTTGAATACCTGAAGACTGTTCACAAATATACAAGAAAGAAGATGAACCCCTGGACTTGGGAAATTATCATCTAGTAGCATAAGGGAACTATAACTAAAGCTTTCTTGAGAATAAAACATGAGCTCTAAATTTCCTCTCTTCTGCACTGCTTAATTTTCATGTAGATCCTTCATATCTGTTCACAGAATGATAAGGTCTCTTCCTTGTATCAGTAGAAGGTTATTTGTAGATGCCAAGTCTACAAATACAATTAGGTTTCAACATAAGAGTTGCTTAGGAGAATACTTTATCTGATTTTCAAGTATGAAGAAAGAAGTAGTCCAGGAGGGAATTAGAGTCACTTTTCAAAAGTCTGTAACACTGAGATACAAAAGTGAATCAGCACCAGTGGGAGGCACTTCACAGAACCAAACTCTAGACCAGAAAAGAGCAGTTTCCAAAGGGAAGCCTATTCAGATGCACTGCATGGAACATTGGCTGAGCTTATGTGAACCTTATCTACTGGGCCCCTTTCCAGGCAAACAGGAGCCAGGTGACACTGTTTGATAGGATATATGGAGGAACCACAGAGCAATGGACATAGAAAGCAGCCCAGGTGTTGCTTAAGACTGGAGACTCTAAAATTTGTGAAAGAGAATGTTACCATATCACTGTCTTAATGGTAGACAAAAATAACTTTAAAGTATCTACATAAGCCCAAGAGGAAACAGAGTCCAAATGTGCTGAGTCCTAGATGGTGATGTAGCGCAGTGGATAGGGATCTTAAAGGCAAAACAACAGAAGTTGGCAGTCACCAAGAAAGGAAAGAAAAGTTGAAGCAGAAAACAGAACTGAAAAATCAATATTCAGCCTTAAATTCAGCCTTGGTGTCACAACTGGGACTCACAGTGTCAATTGTTGTGGGAGACCCAGGAAATATATTTGCTGAGAAATCCTCAGGGTTGAGAGGCATCTCTACATGGTATCAGCTGACTGACAGAAGAGAGATGGTTCTAAAAAAATCAAAGATACCCCTGCATCAAGACCATGGGATTCTAGAGTGGGCTTTATATACTTGAGAGGTAATTATGGTGCCCAGATGTGGAAATCCCTGTTCAGTGCTCTGTATCCCTGAGAAATTGTCAATAGCTAACCAGCAAGGAATCTATGCCCTCACCCAGTGGGCTGGAGCAGGTGAGCAGGAGATTAAGTCTCTCTCATCCTCTAAGCAGCATCTTCGCTAGCTTGAAGAGGACTTTAGACTTTAACATTCCACCATTTTTGTCCTTTGTTCATTCTGAATGAGGGGATGGTTCCCAAATTCTGATATCCCTCTCCCTATCTCAGGACTAGTACAGGCCAGTCTTCAGTGACAATAAGAACCATTTTCAGAAAGTCCCTTTACATGCAACAAGTCTGAAAAAGTTCTCAAAATGATCCTAATCCTGTTAGAACTTGTAACATGCTTCTCTCCAAGACATTAGCCTTTCATTCTGAATTGAGCCAGTGTTGGTCTGAAAGCATTGGATTCTCCTCCTTAAATATTCAACTGTCAAATTTTGTGTGAACTATCTAGAATATATTTTTTTTATTGAATCTTTTGGAATTTTACATCATACACCCCAATCTCACAAATTTTCTAGTCTTTTCATATTCACCCTCTACCTTTGTAACCTTCCCACAAAAGGAAACTAAAAAATGAAAAATAAGAAAAGGAAAAAAGAACAAATCAAAACAAAGCACACACACACACACACACACACACACACACACACACACACACACACACACACACACACACACACACAAATCCCACACACACAAAAAAAACAAAACCACCCCCCTCCCCAAAAGTCTTGCTGACCTCTAGACCATCTCACCATCTCTGGGCAATAACCTGATCCTCTACCAACTGAAGCCTTTTATACATGTACTGTTCTGTTTCTCCAATTTTCTGGCCTTCCTATCACATATCTGTTTATCATAGTCATTGGAAGCTTGAGCTTATGTTAACCTGTTGCCCAAACTTATGAACTAGAGGTCTAGTTCAAGATCTCTGACTTCTGCCACTGGACCCTCACAGAGATTCTTGAATATCCTCTTGTTGCCCCATGTTGTGGATATCCTGCTGCTTTGAATCTGTAGGATAGGCACCCCTTAACATACCCCAGCAGTTTATAGATGGAGTAGATGTTGGGGTGAGCCATCTTAAAGCCCTGAATCAGCTCTCCCATGCCCACACCTATACCTACACCATTAGGTCCAGATCTTCCTCATCATATCTGTGAATGGTGGGGCAGTACTCCTGACATCTTGTGCCCACATCACTAGGTCAGCTTCTTAGATCCAAGCCACTAGGGACAGTTCTCCCATGTTTGCCAGATGAGGGGCAGGGACAACTGCATATTATAGCTGGTATGGGGTTGGGGGCTGTGTATATTTTTTTAATTAGGATAAAAGAAGTCACTTTTTTGATTCAGCTAATTAATCTGGATAATCCCATTAATAACCCTGTTGTTCAAGACAGATTTTCTCAGCCTTATCAGCACAGGGGGAGTCCTTCATAAAACCCTATGTCTGCTGCATAGCTGTGGCCCTTCCTCTCAGAAAGCTGCCTTTTCAACAGGATGCCAAGAATTCTACAGGACATAAAGTTTGCCATCTCAAAAATTCAGACCAATGGGATGAAGAGATGTCTTCGTAGTTGAGAATATGTACTTCTACAGAGAACCAGAGTATAGTGTCCAGGACCCAGATTGAGCTGCTTTCAAGTGCCAGCAATTCCAGCTCCAGGGAATCTGTCACCCTTTTCAGGTTTCTGTGGACAACTACACCCATGTGCACAAATCCACACAGAGATACACACATTTGCACATAACTAAATGTTTTTTAAAAAACAAGAACATGCAATTGTGACGGGAATAACAGGGACACAGAAAAGTCTCATCCGTGTACCTGCCATTTTGTCCCATTGCATTTTTTTTTGCCACTGTTTTCTTTTTTCTTTCCAGTTTCTCTTTCTCTCTCTTTCTTTCTATTTCTCTCTCTCTCTCTCTCTCTCTCTCTCTCTCTCTCTCTCTCTCTCTCTCTCTCTCTCTCTCTGTCATCTGTCTCTGTGTCACTCTGTCTTTCGGTGTGTGTGTGTATGTGTTTGTGTGTGTGTATCTGTGTGTGTGTGGTGAGTCATGCACTCCACCCTTCCTTTCATTTCTAACAGATACTCCAGTGGAATTTAATGTCAGTGATCAACAGACCAGAATACAACAGCTCAGTTCCAGATCTAGGTAGAGCCCTTTGAGAGAGAACAGACAACACAGAACCATTATCACCAGTGGCAGGCTGAAGACATCACTGCACAGTACATCCACTGGAGTATGGTGCTAAGCTACCCCAGAATATATTCCAGAAGTTTCTGCAGAAAAAAAGTGTCTTTGTAGAGTTTCAAAGATAATTTCATTTGTTCACCCTCATTTCTCTTCCAGTAAAATGTGGCATTTGGCTTCAAGACTTCTCAGCTTCTGTGGAGGTGAGATAAAGGGAGAATGGAAACTTGTGACTGGCAGGAAGTTTTCTATTTTTATCTGCAAAGTTTCCAGTCAGTTCAAATTGCAGGTGATTTTTATCACTTTCAAAGTTGAAAGAGGAGAAAGATTGATCCATTTCAAACCCACAGCATTTGTGACATCCATACAGAAATAATAGCCTCTTGAGAACATATTGAATCCTTACTGAGGTGTGTGGAATACTGTGACACTTTACTGAGAGAATTATGTGGTGTTCAAAAATGGGGATAGTTCAAGCTCAGTTGATGATCATAGTTTATAAAAATAACAGCCATGACCGGGCAGTGGTGGCACACACCATTAACCCCAGCAACTGAGCAGAGGCAAGCAGATTTCTGAGTTCTGGGCCAGCCTGGTCTAGAGAGTGAGTCCAGGACAGCCAGGGCTACACAGAGAAACCCTGCCTTGAAAACAAACAAACAAACAAACAAAAAATTAACAGCCATGAATGTAGCAACAGATACCCCAGTGGAATTTGATATTAATGACCATCATAGAGAGGACAACAGCTCACTCCCAGGTCTAGAGCCTTTTGATAGAAAGCAGACGCAACAGAAGAATTTGCATGGTGCATCCTCTACAATCTACATTCTTCTAAGAATTCAACTTCACAGAAAAGAATTTCAGGGTGATCCAGTATGAGGCAGAGAATGTATTTATTAAAAATATATTCTTTACTTAATAAAAATAAAGGCTTTCGGGGAAAGAATGCAGTCCCCCAAATATGGTGTGGGCTTCTCAAAGGAGAGTCACACATTAAAGCCTTTTGAACATTCATTTGTATGATTTTGATGAGTTCTGAAATATTGCTTGCAAAGGGATGCTAAGGAGTCTAAAGAAATTGTGGAGTAGATCCTGAGATGCACTGGGCAGGATACATGGATGAGGAGAATCTCTTAGTTGCAGGGGCACAGGGAGTCAAGATACCTGTTAACTAAAGTTGATAAGAACATTTTGTTCTTGAGATTCCCAGAAGAGACCAGGGAAGAGTGGTTCACTGAATTTTAGCATCCTTATTTGAAAATATCTCTATATAAAATAAATACTGTCTCTGAATAAGCAATCTTCACAGCAAATGTTGCTGGCTGTGCTGGAATTCTTGGTTCTCAACTGGGAAGAAGTTTCACTCAATTAGGCTCCAGAATGAAGGGCTTTGTTTACTTCTGTGCCTTGATAACTTGCCCAAAGTTCTACAGTACCTCAATTCCAATCAATTCAGCATGTCAGGGTTAATAAAACTCTGTATATTAACTCTTTGCCAGTTCTTACCATACCATTCTATAAGCATTATACCTGTGAGCATCTGTCTTTTATCTCTTCTTCAAATGGCAAATGCAATACAACTAGGTTTTAGTAGTAAATCATCTGGAGTTCAGGTGAAGGCTGATCCAGGAGTGACAGAAATGACTCCAAGTGCTTTGTTCTTTCTGTCTTCTCAGTCAGCCCTTCTTGATGTCTTGATGTCGGCTTTAGTACTGGCAGGGTTCTGAAAAAATCGCCGAAACAATTTTAGACCTCCTACTCTAACGTACAGCATCATAAAAGATTTATGGGAGAAAGTAAGACTTTTCTAATGTCAAAGCTTAAGTGTCTATCTATGACTCTTCTAATAGCTTTCTTAACCCTGAGTCAGTAATAACCTACAATGGAATAAGCACAATAGAAATAGAATCTTCTACTCTGCTTATGCTAATCAGAACCACTGACTAGATCTTATTTCCAACCACACTAACCAGAAGAAGAAAAAGATGAACCCTAGTATAAAATGAGGTTAACTGCATTAGACCCAAGAGCAAGCAGGGCTTTAGGAAACAAACATGTACAGTGAAAATAGTTTTTACATCTATGTGTTTGTCGAGCAATTAGATTAGGATCTTTCAAGTTAACAAGATCTATACCAAAATTACGAAAACAAGACATGTCATTTTCTAAAAGAATAAGTCCAAGAACTATCAAAATTATGGTTATTTAAAAACAAGCCCTGTGGTCATTAATGTGAGTGATTGTCCTCTACAGGTATGAAAATATGCTTCATATTTGAGCATTGTACCTGATTCTATTCCAAATTAGCACACAAGTTTCATTAGGCTTGCTTTTTAAAGAAGCAACAGGAAATGATTAGGACTCACCATCAGTGTATATAACAGGAACCAAACCAGACACTGGATTGGATAAGTATGTAAATACACACATCAACTGCAATACCAGAGAAAAAGCTGAGCAGTTAGGGAGACAGCGAGCACTCCAACACTCTGCTGAAATCATTTGTACTCATGCACTGAAGGGCCCACTAACAGTGGGTAAAGGTGTGCCCAAGAGACAAGCCTGACAGGAAAGCATCTGTGGAAAATGACCAGTAAACAGTTTGTCCCCAAATGCCCCCTCCATGATTGAACACAGTCCTGAGAGACTAAGCAGCACTTTGTAAGAGAGAAGAGCTCCTTTAGGTGAGGCAGACCTCAAGTGTGTGCAGTCAGTGCCTGAAGGTGAATTTTAAGAAAACAAATCCATCTAAATTCTGCAATGGGTAAAACCACTCTAGGTCTTAAAATACTAGAGAAATATTTTTGTGAGTTGAATATAAAATGTCAATTCAAAAACAATAAAAACTCCAGAGTAGCAGAATTGACATAAAAATCAGACAACAGCCACAGACAACACAGAAACAATACATTGGCTAAGACTCTTGTTGAAACTGACTCTCCTCTCCTGAGCTTGCCAAAGATTAACAAGTGTGTCAGACTGACGTGGAAGTCCCAGTTGAAGAAGGCAATAAGATTGTGAAATTATGTGTGACAGTGACCTCACTCTAAAGGTGATATCAATTGCACAATCACAGATTTGTATGGACACAAGGGAGGAGAATAGTACAATTATTTCTAGCTTTATGTTCTTTTATTTATCCTCAACCCCTCTATTCCTTTTTTATTAATCCGTCTTTTTCCAAAAAATTTAAAGTTGCTTGGAAACATTTAAGCCACATGGAAGGGCCATGTTTGAATGTTCAGTGACTTACAGCAGAAATGACTGAGTGAGGTCACTGAGTAGACCATGCCTGGGAGCAGACAAGGGAGAGCAGTGTGCAGGGATAGTGTAAATAACGCACAGCAAGCAGAGGAAAACTAAACTGGAGCTCCTGTGGGAAAGGAATTCTGTGTCTTGTTCCATCTGGTATCACTTTATTCCCATCTATATCCTTTCACCAAGCTGTGGACACCCTTGTCAACTGGGATGAGAAGCTCTTGGGAATAAGATGGAAGACAGAGTGGATAGCTGTGCAGAGCTGAGCACGTGGCCATCTGTGATACCAGGAAAATCCAATAAACACATGCTGGGAGTCAGGAAACCAGAGGTTAGAGTTCAGTAAAAGGAGCTGCAGTGAAACACGCCTGAACTGAACATCAGTCCGTGGCAGAAAAGGGCAGGGCCAGAGTGGAAGGTGCCACTAGGAATGGTGATAGCGATTTGCAAGAAAGTCAAAGACAGCCATCTTTAGAATTGTCCACAGCAGTGTCCATGTCAGGTGGCTTCCATGTTGCTACAGAGCCAGGGCCAGATCTGCTCTCCTCATCTCCTTTTCTCTTTACCTACTTACTATTGTGTGTCTTCTGGTCACAACTGAAAGATTTTCCTGAGATTCTGATATGGGGTTCCATAGTTCTTTCCATTAGAACTGTGTCTGATTTCTACACACTCAGCACTGTTTAGAGCCTGACGAAGTCTGTGATTTGTGAAGCCCAGTTCATATTTACCAAATTAGCTTTATATACTCTCAATGATCTCATCAAAGGAAAACTCCCTGGTTCTGCCATTGTTTGTAAGATGCCATGTCCTTGCTGAGGGTCACAGAACCAATGACGTCTCTGTCCTATCTCCATAGGGAAGTGCTGTTTAAACACCTAGCTTCAAAGGAACCCACACATTGTTATTATGAAATGAATGAATGTATCATTTTTCTTAGGCCATTTGTTAGCAAATTAAGATGAACAAAGGTTAAAATTGATGATTTTTCAAATCATAGCTATTCCGACGGGTGTGAGGTGGAATCTCAGGGTTGTTTTGATTTGCATTTCCCTGATGACTAAGGATGTTGAACATTTCTTTAGGTTCTTCTCAGCCATTCAGTGTTTGTCAGTTGAGAATTCTTTGTTTAGCTCTGTACCCCATTTTTTTTTGATATTTTCTTTATTTACATGTAAATTTCT
>NW_022196915.1:1462288-1481947 GCF_008632895.1 Mastomys coucha | reverse complement strand
TCCTCTTTCTCCACAACCTCTCCAGCATCTGCTGTCACCTGAGCTTTTTATCCTAGCCATTCTGACTCCTGGAAATCGCTTAACTATAATCCCTGTAACATTAAAATAAAGAAGCATATCACATACTGCATACAATATCACACAATATTTATTACCATTCCAAATGGGAGGAAAAGGAGCAAAAACAGGGAAAACTGTATCAAATCAAGACCTAAAACCAGCAGAGCAAACTCCAACTCCTCTATCTCAATGTCTGATGTCAAAGCACTCTTCAGAACTCCAGCTCCTTTCACCTGTGCTGACTGCATCACACTTTTCTTTTCTGAGCTGATTGCACACCTGGTTCTTAGTTGTCCTTGGTAGGTATCCCTTGGCTATGGCATCTTGAACATCTTGGGGTCTCCAATGAAATCTAGGCTTTACTTATATAGCTTTAGCAATAGACTCTCTGGGTCTCTGTGCAGGGACACCCCTGACACACACCTGGCTTCAGTATCATTCTATAACTGCAGAGGGAGATTTTAGAACCTCTTTCTTGTTCCTTGACTCTAAAGCTCAGATTGCTCCTGCTCTTTATAGATCTTCTTAAGAGTGATGACTAGTAACTACACAAGAGAGACAAACAGTAAGATGCCTTGAAATCTTCTCTGCCAATTCCATTAATAAAAAATCTTTGATTTAGCCTTGGACAGATTTTTGTACAAGGGCAAAACATCACAAAAATATCACAAAAATGGCCACTAGTCTATTTACTAATATTCTTTCTCTCCCGTAGTTCAAATCACCCTCAAAACTGTCATCTATGATCCTAATAGGATGGTCCATTAAGCCAAGCTTAAAGCATCCAATGGCTTTTCTAGTTCAAAGTCCTAAAGTCTTCTATATTCCCATGAGCAACATGGTCAGACCTGTCAGCGCAATACCTGACTCCTGATATCAACTTCTGTCTTAGTTACTCTTCTATTGCTATGAAGAGACACCATGACCATAGCATCTCTTGTAAGAAAACAAATAAAAGCATTTAGTTTGGGCTTGCTTACAATTTCAGAAGTCTGGCTCATTATTATCATGGCAGGAAGCATAGTGCCACGCAGATAGACACGGTGCTGGAGATGGAGTTGCGAGTCTGTATCTAGATCTGCAGGCAGGAGAAAGAAAGCAACACTGGATCTGGCATGCGCTTTTGAAACTTCCAAGCCTACTCCAGTAACACACTGTGTAGAAGGCCACAACTATGCCAACAAGGCCATACCCCCTAATTCTTCCCAAGTAGTGCCACTCTCTGATGACTAAGCATTCACATGAATGAGCCTGTTGGGGCATTCTTATTTAAACTACTACACAAGGCAATCACTTAATTGGGATGTTTGGTAAACACGAAAACCACATAATATACTTCTAACATTCAATGGCACAGACTATAGACTCTCATTTCAAACTGAAGGCATAATGACCTTGTGAGAAAAAAATCCACAGGACAACTACAAAACTTCCAGCTCCATATCATGCACCTGGAAACCATCTGTGCCAAAGGTTTAGGCATCTCTGCTTTTTAGCTATTCTTCCTGTAGGACAGATACCCCAGTCCCTCCAACATCCTAGATTTCCTTTGTGACTTACACTTTACATTCACAACTTCACAGTGCCCTCTTAGGGCCTCCTGGCAGGGATTCCAACTTTTCCTTCCATTACTTGGCCACAACACTCTCTGGAATTGTGGTGCAAGATTCCATGA
This sequence comes from Mastomys coucha, assembly GCF_008632895.1. Lineage (NCBI taxonomy): Eukaryota > Metazoa > Chordata > Mammalia > Rodentia > Muridae > Mastomys > Mastomys coucha. Next base: position 1,480,212 of record NW_022196915.1, on the reverse strand, counting down.
CCCCCTCAACCTTGCATATTTAATATCTGCAAAAACCAGTACTGTAGATGATACTGTAGAGCCCTGGTTCCACATCAGGCTTGAGCCTGGGTCTCCAGGTATACCAGTCACAGCAACCTTTCTACACTGACACTAGGGAAGGACTTCATTAGGTAGTTGCTTCCAGAACCCCTTTGTAATCTGAATATATGCTTTCTCCTTTTAAATGAATTTCCATTTTCATGCATTTCACGGATGGGTCTTTGTCCTCAGGAAACTTTTCTTACTGTTCCAGGGCAAAAAAGGAGGCTTCTCCTTAATGGCACTAATGACCAACTGTTTTGTTGCTCAAACAAATATGATCATTATTCACTCAAGATTTTATAACATGGACAGAATGCAGCCAGACTCTTAAATCAAGTATAATTTCAATGGATTCCAGCCAAAATGAGTCCTTGTTCCCCTTTTAGAAGCACAGGAACTAGTTTCCCAATGTCTGAATTTCTCTACATTGCTGTCTTCTAAGCTCCCCCCAAAAATGGCTTACTTAGTTCTGCTTCCAGTATGCTAGGGGTTTTCCAGGCGAACACTATCTCTCCCACATTATTCCTACAAGCTAGTTCCAAAGGCCCAGAACCACAGTTTAACTTTACTGTAGCAACTGACCCACTTCTCGTTACTAACGTCTTTTTTATTTGATTTGCCTTTTGTTATAAAATTGCCTAATAAAACAACTTGAAAGTTTATTCTGCCTTACAAATTCTGGAGGATACAGGACACAATGGTGGGCAAGGCAGGCTGGCAAGAACAGGAAGCTAGTTGGTCATAACACATCTGAACTCAGAAAGCCTTCAGTGAATTTTTCCATGTAGTGAGACTCCACCCCCTAAACTATGCAACTTCTTCAAAGTACCACCAGATGGGGACCAAGTGTTCAAACACATAAGTCTGTGGGGGACTCTTCACAATCAAATCACAAAGAATGAATGGATACTGAAACCAATGTAAACAATTCCTGAGGGCTGATATTTAAATTAAATAAAAGCATATTGGTTAAAAGACACATATATTTTTCTTCCAAAGCAATACATTTCAAGAGTTTATTTTTATTTTACTATTTTGAAGTTTAAAGTGGAGGATTTCCTGAGACAAATTTCATAGTTCAGATGGTATAATAAAAAAAACTTTTAAATGAAAGTTGCAGCCACAGATATTTTATTTTTATAACTGAGACATTTCTTTTTTTTTTACAAGCAGCATTTATTTTTGATAAGTTAAATAATTACTTCATGGAGACACAATTACCACAACTTTCAATGTTTGCATTTATTCTCGGTCTCTCTCTTTCTCTTTCTCTCTCCTTTATATGTATTAATGATTTTACATGTACCATGTCACACATTTAAATATCAGAGAACAAGTTTCAGTTCTTTCCTACTATGTGAGCCCTAAGATTAAACTCAGGTGGTCAGGCTAAGCAACGAGCACCTTTACCCATTTTATGTCAAGTCAACTTTAAGACTTTTAGAGGGTCCATGTCAATAGTTTGTAAGATTCACAGTTGGAGATCTATTATCCCATAATTTCAGAAAGATTTGGGTGCCCTAGAATGATGGCATGTCTCCTAACTAACAGCTGCAGAAAAACTTGTTGTCTGTCAGTGGGATCCTAATCAAAAGAACTCATCATAACTCTACGCAAGTGAAAAATAGCCATCAAACTCGGACTATCTAAAACCTGGAAAAGGAAAGGAAAGTGTTATTTTAAGTTACTAGTGGGTGATTGCTAATATAATAGAGTTGACGCATAGTTGGTGTTCTCATTCTGTGAGTATAGTTAATCTGGTCTTGTATCTGAGCATTTGGTGAAGTCCATTTTTCCTCTTTAAATATTTCTAAACCTTTCTTCTAGATTTGTTTTCTCAAATTAAGAACAGCAGTTGCCTGCCAAAAGCTAATGAGTATGTTTTAATTAGTGGTAGGAAAGCCTTTTAATTTGCAAACACAGATATTTTAAATTATGCCTCATACAATGAACATGGTGCTAAACAGATTTTGTGCTTATGGGGAGGCTCTGCAATAGGACTCCTGAATTTTCATATCCAAGGTCTGCAGGCTCCATGTGGAAATCACACCTTCCATCTTGGAGGAAATGTGACAGTGACACTTTCAGTTATTTTAGATAAGAAAGCCAACCAAGGCACCTACAGAAATGGGCTACCATCTTATCTCTGTCAAAACCCCCAATGTTACTCATCCAGCCAAGAGATCCCAATTTATCCTGTTTCTCCCACATTGAAGCCCTGTTTAATTCTTCTTTGATTTTCCAAGACAGCATTTCTTCTATAAATCCTAATTGCTAAGCTAAAGAAAGTCAGAGGTAATCACTTGTCAACTCAGAAGAATTGTGCTATCATTCATTCATTCACTCATCTGGGATGGAAGCTGCTATTTACTTTCTACACACTGTTTCCCCTTTGTATTTCATTATCTAAGACTTATCCACCCAAGGGGTCCACAATGTATACATCCTAATTCCTGAGCACATTCTATTCCATGAGCAAAGGAACAGGCCAGTGAGATGATGGTTTAGTGGGTAAACACACTTGTCACCAAGACTGGTGACATGAATTAATACTCAGAACTGTCTTTGACCTCCACATGCTTGGTGTGGAATGTGGGTATCCACACATACATATGCAAAATAAACTGATATAAAAACAAAGGAAAATTATATCCTGATGTTATAAAATATCTTGAGATGCGATGATCTCACTAGATTAATGGGGTTGCTGAATGGAATTTAAGCTTGATTCAAGCAAGAGTCGGAGAAGAAACAGCAGAAGATCCTGATATAATTTTGAGGAGTGCAGGACCCAGATTACTAGCTCATCCTCCAGTGCCTTCATCCCTCAAGTATATGACTTGTCACAGTAGCAGACAAACCAGAAGCAGGGAATTTATTTCTCTTCTGTGCACTCCAAGGCTATTTTTCTCACCTTCTTTTAGGTAGATATAAATCACAGGACTTACTTCTGGCCTGTGAAATATAGCAGAAGTGAAAGTAACACTTCTAAGCTGAGCTAAGTAAATAAGTCTTCTCGAAGGATCGCACATGGCCTTTCTCCTATTGCTAGATGCATGGAAAGGCTCAGCAAAGGTAGATCCAGAACATAAGAATGGTGATATTACCTCAAATCCACTCAACATCACCACTCAGAATACAGAATGGTGATATCCCCTCTAATCCACCTTGAATCCTTGTGGAAAGCTGATGCAAAAACCAGCAAGGCCATGAAAGGCAGATCCTAAGCAACTCTGTCCCCCTGAATCCATCACAGACCTGCATGGAGTGGAGATGCATGCCGAGTGTAGAGTTATTGTGTGTTAAGATGTTGCGACTCAAATGTATTCTATGCTAATTCAATCAATAAATTCTAAAGGATGTACCTATCATTCATGGAGTAAATATTTACTAAATTCCTATGCTACATGAAGCATTAATAAAACACTCTAGGTTACTTTGGTTGTCTGGATGAAAGCTGAAAGGGTCTTGGAAGAACACTCATAGAAATAGCTCTTAAAGAGGAAAGCGTAACTTTTGCTCACATAGTTTGGGTTATTAGATATCCTTCTCCCAGCTGTATGAAAAGTTCCTGATACACCATAGTAAGACTGTGCAATGGTAAGACCTACCACCCATGTGACAGTGTGTAGGAAACATGGGATGCTGATAGTGACTAGTAACTAGAGACTTTATAACCGCTCGAGGTCTTGGTGTTGTAATACAATAAGCATGAGGGGTACTTTTTTGTCTTTACCCTTTCTCCTTGAAAGCTGTCTGTGTGGCAAGGCTCTTGTGATAATACCCACACATGAGCTTCTCTCCCATAGCTTCAGGGTCCGTTGGTGTGATAATCAGCCTTTTATCACTAGCAAAACACCTGACAGAAACAACTTAAGGGATGGAGGGTGAGTTGTTTATTTTTATTGGTGGTTTCAGAGATTTAAGACCTTGCCTCCATTGGCTCTGTGCCAGTGAGAACTTTCATGGTGGTAGGAATCTGTTGTAGAGACTGCTCACTTACTGGCATATAGGAAGGAGACAGACAGGCAGGCAGGCAGACAGACTGACAGACAAAGACAGGAAACACCAGGTAAAATACATACCCCTAGTGAAGCAAGACATTAGGGACGGGAATGTGTCTACAAAGCATTAGAAACATTTTGAGGAATTAACATATGTGAAAGCAAGTATAGCCAGGGCTCTCCAGAGTGTGCCCAATGGCCTGTGGCTCATATTATAGTACAAAAAGCACACAAACCCTGGGCAGGGTTTGGAGGTGGTTTTTAAGATGCTAAGGAAACTAGACTTGTAAACACATATTTACATGTAACACATGGACTTTTCACAGAAAATCATGCTTTGTGATGATGAATTAAAAAGCCCATACTAAAGTAAAATAAATTCCCAGGTCTTGAAAAATTAAAGGGGCTAGTGATATGGCCTTGGGTAAAAGCATTTGCCACTGGATCTGACGATCTGAGCTCAGTCACTGATGTGAGGTGAGGGCCAACTTCTCCATGTTGTTCTTGCCTTCCCATGTGCCATGGCTCATGAACACACAAACAAACACTACATGTTAAAACCTGAAACCCCAACTCTTTTTTTTTTTTTTTTTTTTGTTTTTTTGAGACAGGGTTTCTCTGTGTAGCCTTGGCTGTCCAGGAACTCACTCTGTAGACCAGGTTGGCCTCGAACTCAGAAATTCTCCTGCCTCTGCCTCCCAAGTGCTGAGATTAAAGGCATGTGCCACCACTGCCTGACAAAAAACCCAACTCTTAATGCAGTATGGTACTGAGCTACTGCTCAGGCCCAGTACCTACTTTTGTCTTCTAAAAAACTGTATTTGCTTAGAAGGAAGACTGAACTATGACAGAAAGGCAGGAAAAGTACCAGGATATGGACAGATAAAGGGCCCTGGCATCAGCTTGAGGCTTCACTCCAGTGACGACACAAGAATTCCAGCACAACGACCAACAGTTGCTATTAAAGTTACCTTGTACAGATGACACAATATTCCTTTTTGTAGAAATACTTCAAATAGTAAAGCTTATATCAAATAAGAATATTTCAAATGAAATACTAATCAGCCATGACTAAGAACATGCAAACTTATACATTCCCCAATTGTTAATATGCAATTTTCTGGGCATTCAAAAACAAAACCATATAATTTTGTTCACAAAAAGGAAAAGTCTTAACTTCGTCTGCATCTTTCTTGAGCTAGGGTTTTGCCCCTTCCACTGTAGTCCTATCCAGATGTATTCCAAGATCCAGCCTATAGTTTCATTTAAGTTCCTTAGCATCCTTTTGAGTGTAGAACTTCAGAACCCATCAAACCCCTTGTGTGGGTCTTGAACAGACAACTTAGCATGACTTTCTTTTGAGAGAGCCACACATGTGGAGGTGGGTGTCTTATCTCTTAATTGAGAGCCATTCTATCCACCCTTGTGTTTAAATCTCTGTTAAAATTTCTTCTAATAAATTCTAGCTCTACCAATTTTGGATTTTTGTCCTGCAGTGAAGCCAAGAATCCTGGCTTCCCCTGAATGAAGGACTCTGGAAACAATGAGGATGCTGTGGGTGTCAGTGGAGTGCTGTAGCTCTGGTTCTTGCCCTACTGACATTGACAAACCCTTTCTTTATAAATTCCATTGCCTCCCTTGCTATTATCTATATTGTTTTTGTTCAATTCTTTATTTTAGGACACAAAAACCAAAATATCTTTCTGAAACTGCAAAGTCTGTTTCAGACTTTGCCCCAGCTCCCCAATGCCCTTCCTCCAGCTAAGTCTTACTTACTAAAACTTCCATAAGTTTCTAAAACAGCATGGTGATCTGCGGGCCAAACAGTCAATATGTAAGCCAGCAGGAAGTGATCTTTTATAACCATGGCACTTGGATCAGTTAAAAGTTGGAAAGAACACATGGAAGGAAAAATCATGGGAACACTTTACCAAGGAAGACCAAAAGTAGCACACATTATCCAGAGGCTAACAAACTCTTAGGAGATCCTCTAAAACAAATGCTCTTGTGAGTACAGTTCCTAGACAGACATTCATTACTGTAGAATGAAGCACACAGTAGGGGTGTTCTCTGACCCATCTGTACATCATCAACAAGCAAGCACATCATTAAACTTTTTCATTGGGTCTCAGAGAAACTACTTGAGTTGTTTAACACCATTTCCTTGACTTTAGAGCTGAGAAAAATTAGTCTCAGAAACAATGACAAAGTCCACACAGACATTCTGGAGTTGTAAGCAGTTCCTTAGCATTTTTTCCTACCATGGGTCCCTCCCAAGAGAGGTAGATGGTCACATTTCTTCCCATAGAATCTTGCCCTTGAAATTGTCCAGGGGGGGTCTTCCAAAAGTTCTTTAGGGAAGTCAACTTTGTGAAGGAAAATAGTGATATGGAGACCATGGCTCCATCAGCTCCTGCAACTCCTCAGAGAAGAGTTCTGATCTGCCATACAAGGCACTTGATCAAAATTGGGTCTTGGCAAACCAGTGAGACAGCAAAAAGGAACTGAGGCCAGGGTGGTGGCTGCTTCCCCATCACCTACGTTTTCTCAGAAGTCCTCACAGGTGATGATACTTTCCCCACCGACTCCTTTTGAGTTACCTCATTAGGCAAGGCTTTCATTGGTGCATGTTGCAGCAAGATACAATTAGCCAAGGATTTGGGGGCTTGGGATTGGCTCCAACACTGTTTATAAGCATATAGGCTGGGCAATAAACTCAGCTCTGCATCCTGATGTTGGTCTCTGGAGGTGGATTTCCAAGAATATGTCACGTGACTCCTTCTCTCACCCCCCGGCCCCGTCCTGGTATCCTGATGCGATAACTGACTTTGTGGGTACTAAAAGTGCATACATATTTGTCACTATTCATGTCAATGTCTTCCTCAGCTGTTCTTACCTTTTAAGAAAGTCTCTTACTGAATGTTGAGCTCACATTTTTAGCTACATTGCCTGGCCAATGAATTCCAGATGTGCCACCATGCTTGGATGCTTTTTACATGAGTACTGGAGATCCAGATATATGCTTTGACAGTGTAAGAATTGAGCGAATAGAGACACCTCGTAAAAATACCAAGGCGCAAGGAATGTCCATTAAGCCTAAGACAAAGCTTCAGAGGAGTTTACCAAGCAAACATCAGTCCCCAGGAGATGCCCTAATGTGGGGAGTAATGCCCGGTTCCAGGAAACGTCCCTGGGAGGGTGGATACCCCCCCACTCCTCGTAAGTGCAATGGATATCTCCCCCTCACTTGGGGCATAAAGGTCAATGAGAACAAAAGACAATGGGCTGCACCAATGAGAGATAACCAACTCATGCTGTAAACCTATGTACTGAAAGGTATAAAGAGTGTGTGTGCTTTTGTTCCTGGTCGTCGCCTTTGCTCTGAATGCAGGACGAACCCAGTATACTGGCTATAATAAACCTCATCTAATTTACAGCGATCTCCCTCCTGTTTCTTCTCGAGTGGGAGACCCACGCCAGAATCTAACAACAGCAAGTACCAACTGGGCTCTCTCCAGAAAGGCAGGGTGGGGAAAGAGGTGGAGAAAGGCAGCAAGACAATGGCTCTCCTGATTGTGTTTCACTGTTTGTTTGCACATGTTTATGTGTGAGGTGCCATTCCTCAGGCACTATTACATGTATTTGCTTTTGAGGCAGAGTTTCTTACTAGCCTCAGAGTTACCAAATAAGGGAAGCAGACTTGTCAGCAAGCCCCAGGGATCTTCCTGATGATGCTGTTCTAGCTCAGGAAATCCAAGAACCAGCATGCCTGGCTTTATATGTGGGGTTCTGGGGATCAAACTTATTTCACTGGCCAATTCACCTCCCCAATCTCCATTTAATGACTGATTATATAACTCTGCCTTTAACCACCGAGGTTATATAATTTACCTCTAGGTTATTTTACAAGTTTCTCTGTTGTGAATATATGTGTTTACTTTTTCACTTTCCATAATTCAGCAGGTTCTTTTAATGTCTTCACATGGCTAGAATAATGTCAATACTGTAAATTAACGCATAGAGGCATAGAGTTTTGTCCAGGAAGTATTGTGATTTGAATGTGAAATGTCCTTTATGGGTTCATTTGTTTGAAACTTTGCCCACTGTCAGTTGGTGCAATTTTGGGAGGCTATAGAACCATTAAGAGATAAAATCTCATGGGAGGAAATGGGCCACTTGACTTCCTGCTTGCTCCCTCTAATTTCTGACTATGGACAAAAAATGACCCATTGTCACATGGTGCTGCTGCTGTAGTGTGTCTCCCATCATATCTTTCTCCACCTCTACAACAAAATAAACCTCCCGTCTCCTTCTTCTTTATCAAGTATTTGGTAGAAGCAATTGTAAAATGTAACTAGTATACCCACAAACATTGTTTACTTCCTTTTGATATGTGACATCTCTTGTGGTGGGCCCCAGTGGTTGCCTCAGGCAAATCTGTACTGTACCTGTTCTTCCTCACTTCTGCATACTACAAAGCCTGGCCACAGATCTCTATGGATACATCCCCCTCAGACACTTCTTTGTGTAGAAAGGCAACATTCTGTTCTTGTAACAGATACAGGTGTCCAGTATCACTGAGAATGGACAGATAAAACTGGACACCCAAGGCCACCGTAGGATGCAGAAGTGATTCTCGCCACCCCAGAAGCAAGTGGCTCCAGCTTCTGCTCCCCACCTTCATCCTTGGAATGGATCTGTAGAAGAACAGTGTCAAAAGCTTATACTTCATTAGCATTGCATCAAGTAATGTTGGAATAAGAGCCACCCTCACGCCAGCACTGCCCATTGGCAAACAGATGATGATAATGCCACCACCACCATGAATCTCAGGACAATGGTCAGCTTGAAGTGAAGGTAAGTTAGTACAGAGGAAGCCTTGTTCCAAGTAAATATTGAAAGTTATTTCTTGGCTGACACATTCCTCCCACATCTGTCCCAAAATTCCAACACATATTTAACATATTAACACAGGACATAAGTCTACATAGAAACCCAGTAGACATTCTAAAGCCATGTCAAAATTGAAGTCGTTTCCTGAGAACTTTCTTTTGCCATTCCTACTTTGTTGAATGGAAACACGTTTCTTTCCCCAATACACATCTCTAGAAATGACTGACCAGTGCTGTCATTACATATAAAATACCAAAATGTGGGCTATGCTTGGAAAGGTAAAATCTAGTAGCCACAGTAAGCTTGTTTTTAAGAGTTTTACTTACCATATATCCCAGCATGCTAAATGGGCAGCAGAGTGAGAGGATATGTGTTTCTTTACCTAGAGGACTTATCCAATATCTGAGTCACAGAAACACATGGCATGGGGAACTCTGCACTCCATAAATGATACACCTGCTGTGTCTCCCACCTAGCACTCCTTGACAACTTGGTGGAATTTCCCTACTAAAAAATACATTTAGAAGCAATATTTCAAATCATTTTATGATTAAAAACATTTTTAAAGAGTGTTTGCCAATGAGTATCTTAGTTAATCTTCACATAACTCTGAGCTTGGGAAGGTACCGCAAGTGTATAAATTATTTAACAATTGAAAAATTATTAGTAAGGATGTTAATGATGATGGCATTTACTGAGCAATTTCCAATGCAAAATCCTGTTCTAATGTCCTTTACTTGTTAGTTATTTAGTTTTCTCAACTTGTAAGGTAGGTCACTAGTTTAAAACACCATTTAAATGGTGAAGTGTTGAACCCTCCGAACTGTTCATGGTGGCAGTAGTACATTGAATAGGTTTTCAAAAATGGTGGGTGAACCTTCATTGCCAGCTCCTCTGAGCAAAATCTTTGGTGATATGATTGTCACAGATGAAACTAGGTGAAGGATCCCATGATGAGACCAGCCTTGATTCAGGTTTGACCATATGTCCAGTAGCTGGAGCCTCATAAGTAAGAACAGCGATGATCTTCTGACAAGGGAGTTGGAACTGAAAGAACACTAAGTGCAAATTAACATGTGAAAGAAGCCAGCTTGGATACTGGCTTGAATACTGGAAGCCCTTCTTTACCCTGCCATCATCTAAGAAATGGAGCCTGTGATTCAAAGCCTGCAAAGTACAAAAGAGAGGTGGGCTGAGACTGTAAGTATGCAGCTAGATGCTTTCTGCGCGCTCTATCCTCAGCTCACTAACCCACTTCCATTCTGGGGAGGGAATTTTACTTTCTTGTCAAGCTAGCTGTTTATGTTGCTTGCCTAATTTAAAAGGCATTTCCCCTCTCCAGTTCTCTCTCTAGAAGCTGTTAGGATTTTTACCAAGCCTGTATTCTCTTCTACTTAAGCTGTGTGACAATATTGTCCTTGAGCTTTTCTTTGAGTCAATTTATTTTATTAATGAGTCCAAGACACCCTAAAGTGACTCTCGGTTTCTTGGTCATAATCTAAACTACAAAAAGAGACTGAGAAGAGTCCCTTGGGGAAAGAGAGCAGAGGGCTATGCTGCCCAAGCTTCCTGTGCCTGAATGTCCTCAAATCCACAAGTTCTATGAAAAATTGTTCCCAAGAGGTTTTGAAGCAAGGAGGAAAGACTAAATTCTCCTCATTTTCTTTGACTCCCCAGGAAACAAATGCATTGACCATGGTCTGTTTTGCAACTGCATCTACACCATTTTCTTTTCTCCGCATCTTCTGCCTGCTTTTAAGAAGAATCAGATCAGTCAGTACTTCCTACGACAAGGCTGAGTAGTGAAGAGCCTCACATTTCTGCTATTACCCACTATTCGTGGATCTTTCTTGTCCATTTGCAAATTGACTCTGACATTTTGTTGATCTTACAGGGCTCATCCACAGAGCTACAAGCTAGCTACTGCCCTGCTGGTATAGGTTGATATGAGCAAAACAGGGAATGAGGTTGAGTTCGGTAGTCTGGGCTCCTTGTGGGAGAATCTAACTTCCTTAAATAATCACAAGGAGCTGAGGGAGAAACTTTCAAATGGGAAGATGTCAGCAGACCAAGTGACACTGCACTCTATGGCCTAGCCACTGAGCCACTACACTGTCATTTCCATCCACATGCTATTGGACAAAGCACATCACATCACACAAAAGCAAGAAAGACTCATGTATGTGGGGGTGAGCAAAACAGCGATAGCTGATGGATGAGTGTTAACCTACCTATATTGGTTACTTCTCTCTTGTTGTGGCAAAAAGTAACTTATAAATGATTTATCTTCAAGCACCGAGTGTGAGGATACAATTCTGCTGGTGGGGATGTCAGACACGTGAGCAAGCCTGAAGCACCTAGCCATGTTGAATCCTCAGTTAAGACGCAGAGAGAGGATGACTAACTGGTAAAGGGCAGTTCCTGCTCTTCTAAAGGATCAAGATCACTTTCCAAAAGCCAAGTTGAAAGGCTCACAGTCACTGATACTTCTAATTCTGGGAGATCTGATTCTCTCTTCTTGTCTCTATGGGCACAGACAAACAGATAGACACGCATCCACACAAATAAACCACACATACATATAAATAAATATAAATCTTTTGGAGAAGAACTGGAATGAGGTCAATGCTGCTTCTCTTCTTTTCCCTGGATCTGAGACCACAGCCCACTACCCATGGGACGTACTACCCTTACTTAGGGTGGGTCTTTTTGCCTCAGTTAAAGTTGTCTGGAAATATTCTCATAGGCATACCCAGAACTGTGTAGTTCTAAATTCAGCCTAAAGGGCAAAGTAGATTAATCAACACTTCTTCACCCTTTGCTAACTTGATGCCCAAACCCATCCTTTAAAATCATAACCTTCCATGTCAAACCTCTAATGTCTCATTTTCATCTTGTAACACGAAATACATTTAGTTCATCTCTAACATCCCCAGAGATGCAATGCTGTTTAAAAGCCTAAAATTTAATGTCTATTCTGAAACTCCAGGAAATTTTATGGCTGTAGGCCCCTCCAATCTTATAACTATAAGATAAAAAGCAAGTTATGTACTTCCAGCATACAATGTTATAGAATAAACATGCTCATTCCAAAAGAAAGGAATAGGAGGCTAGGGAAAAAGTAGTGAACCAAAGCAAGACTGAAACCCAACAAAAGAAACTCCAAATCCTGCAGCTCTATATATGGCATCTGGTACTTTTGATGAAATAATCTGGGTTCCAGTAGACTTAGACACCACCATCCTTCTATTTATGATGCCTTTGTAATTCACAAACAAGCGTGTGTGGTCTCTCTTTTCATGGACTCCATTCCATTCCATTTCTGCAGCCTTCATTGGTGGATATGCCATTTTCCTGGAGGCTCCACTGTCCTAGGGTCTCCATGAGACTTAGGTTAACCTCCTAGTTTCATGCATTGATTTTTAAAGTCTTCATTGCAGGAACTCTGATTCTGTGACTGACTCAGATTGTCTTGCTTCAGTGACCTTCTGGAATCTTGACACAAGCTTTCGTGAACCTTCACACACATATATTTCATATCTGGTAAACTAATACTGTGCAGACAATGCTGCAAATTTCAGCTACCAACTCAAAATTCAGCTTTGCCCACAATCAGCAGCCTTCCTTGGACCACAGCTGCAGCAAGAAGCCTCTTCATATCTTTGATACTGAACCTGAGGAAACACATCTATGGGCTGCTGTCTGCCAGAAGGGATCCCTTCATCAACTCTGTGCTTTCAAACAAGTTTGCATTTGTACAAGTTGGAAGATCGAATTTTACCTTCAGGGAGATGTGACCATTATTCTTTCACAGTAGACTCCTATAAGCTCAGTGAGCAGTAAGTATTTCATAGTCCAATGTTATCCTGTCTTGAGTTTCTTCTAACACATCAGTCCATTATTTTTACTTCAGCTTTCCACAAGTTCTCAGGGCATGGGCATAACAAAGCTGAATTCTCTTCCAGAATATAGCATGAATGGCACGAGGCCAGTTCATCAGTATCCTTAACATATGTTTTCTACTCATTTCTTATCCCCGGTTAAATTTAATAAACTAAGGCATACAGTCAAGAAGCATACAGTACATAATGGCCACATATGACTTCCTTGGTATATAGGGCAGTAGGATTTCCTTTTGAATTGTACTGTATTTTTAACCCACCAATTAGGTGAGCTGGAATTCTAGTAACTTGAACAGAAATAGAGAGATGTGGGTAGATTTACAAAAGGCCTCCAGAGGCCTCCCATAATAGGAAGCCACTTCTTCCTGAAGGAGCTTCAATCTCAAACAGCCCAAAAGCTCATTTGCCTTGTTGCTTTGTAGTTCTGATCAGCAATGGAACTTGATTTTTCCTGATGGCACAGAAACTACCTTCATGCAATCAAAGCCTTGAAAATGAGCTTTGCATTTCTCTCTCTGTTGGAAAACAGTTACAGTCAGGGAACAGCCGAATCAGTCTGATGAAGATGAGAGACTACATAAGCAGAGATGGGCCACCAAAGAATGGCTTCCAGAGCTGAGCTATTGTAAGAAGTGAAACTGATCTTCGGTGAAGATCTGAAAACTCCAGTGAAGTCCAACTACAAGTCAATAGAACTGACTAGCAATCCACAGCAGGTGAGCACTGATTCTATTTAAGATCTAAACTTGGAATCACACTTCTTAATAGAAAAAGTAATAGGACACAGGTTTCAGTACTAAGCACAAGAACATACTTTGGGGACTTGAGTTCATCTGTCAAGGGTTGTCAAGGGTCCTAAGTTGTCATTCTTTAGTCTGGGTGGCAAGAACATACTCCTTGCACTACTCATGTTTGACCTCTACTTTCCTGGGTATCTCAGCTGTGGACAGTTGATAGCTATATCAGGTGCAGTAAGACAGGTAGAGATGGCTCCTCCACAGGAAATGACAGTATTTCCAGGTTAAGGGGGATGGTATGGAAAGGTAACAGTGAGCTCATCCTCTTTAAGCCCCAGCCATATGTCCTCTCAAAGCTCCTTAGACTATCTTTTCACAAAGAGCTCTGTCACTGGAGTCACCCTATCCTGTTTTAGATTCAGTCCACTTCTTCAGAAGTGTTTGCCCTTAGGTGAGTTCTTTTCATCTCAGATTCTCAGTTTCTGAAAATGGAGACAAAAATATCAATCAAGGATGCCTAACACATTGACTATAGCAGTCAAGTATGAACAGTGTCTGGAAGACACAACCCCTAGCTGCAGTACAATGCATCTAACCTCCTTTGTCCCTTCAGTTTCTTTCTAGGTTGGTTTGTATATGAGATCTCACAAAGTGGATTTATAGAATCCATCAACTAAGAACTTGGTTGACAATGTCCCACTGAGCTTGTCACAAAACTGGCAGAGGATACTGATTGAGCCATTGGATTTGAGAAGACAAAATTAAAATACAAGATTATACGTCAAAACTCTGCCTGGCAAGAAATGCTGAAGTATAGTGGTGAGCACCTTTTACTTCTATGGAATAAGTAGAAGTTACAGCATTGGGAGTGATCACCAGAAGCTGGGTGGAAGATCAGAAGGACCTTGATGCAGGCTTTTAGGGAGAGAACACACCCATCTGTCTGTTGTATTTATAAGGTCCTTTCCACTCCCATGAGATCATCATCAAAATATCTTATTTAAATCCTCAAATGCACAGCTTGCCGCCCTCCCAAAAGAACTCTGAAGAAGTTAATTACATGTAAGTGTTTCATAAACACACCCTACTCTGCAAAGGGTTTCATTTTTCTCTTGTCCTCTTTTGTGTGTTTCCAGAAATGAAAGGTTTGGAATTTTCTTTAATGGCATTGCCCTTTGTTTAGGAGATTTGGAAACAAATGCAAAACAAACAAACAAACTGCTATTAGTGGAAACCACAACTGGCTGAGCCCACAGCTCCATGAGGCACATGACATGGCAATCTCAGACAGAGCTCAGCAGGCTGCACCCTCCTGAGGCCGGCATCTTCTGGAAACCAGCTCCTGCTGTGCAAGGAGAGTTGCAGCCTATGTCTCAGGAAGAGTGTCATCCAGTCTTCATAGTTCACAAGGAACAAGCAGGAGGATTCTGATGGCCCCATAATGGCTTTAGCCTGACTCTGCCACAGATTTCCCTACTCCCAAACTCACCCCTTCTAAGGAGGATCTGCTGTATCCTATCTACTGTGTCCCAATCTCTAATAGACACAGAACAATCCCACTTTCTGGAAAAATCTCCTAGAAGATGATCACAGTTACTTTTTGTCTAATAACAAACCTAAGACAAAAAGCCCAGATAAGTGATCCAATTGTGTTGTGATTTTACAAATGCAGAGATGGTGTAGGGGCAGACTCTGCCACCTCAGTAGTCCTGGGCAGCTGAGCCAGGATTTGAGCACCTCAGATTAAGTCTTCTCTTCTAGAAGATCTACATTGCTTTCTTTCCATCAAAAGGACTCTCCAGTTTTGTCTTGGAATAGGCTTGCCTATTTTCTCCAGAAGTTCTAGAAATAAGTTTTTTTCCAATGTTCTTACCTCAGTTTCATTTTCTAGCAATGAGTTTGCAGTCTTAAAGCCCAAGAACCTGTCACCTGAACCTCTGTGCTATCAAATGTGAGGATGCTTTGCTGAGCCACAACTTCCAGCACATCCCCTTCCTCATTTTTCATGAGTAGTTAGCACATGAAGTTAGATCCAGCATGAGGAAGGAAGGTCAGGAAGGCTTATCAAACTTTCTTGGTATGGCCAGACTCTGTTGTCAGTCAAATAGGTAAGGTTTGGTAATTTATGCTTTTCCTTTAGACTTAGGGCTCACGTGAAACCAGACTGACACAGTAGACATGATCGGGCTAGTTCTTGGGCCATCACTGGTTCCTGTTCTTCAAGTCTCACCCTGAAATCTACTTAGCCTTCACTAAAGGAGGAACCTCACCTTACTGATGCATACCCTTTTCCTTGTCTCTAGAAACAGTTGCCATTTGTATAGCACTGTGGTCCTGCTGAAGCTGGCCTGGGCTGCAAGGTTGTACTCCCTAACTGCATTGACTTATGGGCAGATTGGTTACTCAGGCCAGGAAAATCCTTCTTGGAAATTCCTCTCCCAAGAGTATGAACCTGGGACTCTGTTGTTGAAAACCCTCCAGCACTCTGTCTAAGATAAGTGTATATAAAACATTTGTCAGGCTAAGATGCTGCTAAAATAGCCCCAACATAAAAATGGCTAAGTCTAACAAAAGTCTATTTTCTTGTCTAGCTTCCAATCAAAAAATTTGTAGGAAATTGGTCTGTTTCATAATAATGGGTAACTTCTTAATTATAGCCTCTGTCAATCCTTAGAGTTTGGAGAAATGACATTTAAATAAGATACTCGTGTGGGCCATGCTCGAAGGTAAGTCTTACATATCTCTACCACATTCCATGTCTTACCGTAGATCCGACCAAGGGTTTTGGAGTAAGTGATAAGTACTTAGCTGAATAGAAATATTTTCCTTGGGTCCTTTCTCTAGCTCCTCCATTGGGGACCCTGTGGAGCTGAAGGGGTATGCAACCCCATAGGAGGAACAACAATAGGAACCAATCAGTACCCCCAGAGCTCCTAGGGATTAAACCACCAACCAAAGAGTACACATGGAGGGAACCATGGCTCCAGCTGCATATGTAGCAGAGGATGGTCTTGTCAGTCATCAGTGGGAGGAGAGGTCCTTGATCCTATGAGGGCTTGATGCCCCAGTGTAGGGTAATGCCAAGACTAGGAAGTGGGAATGGGTAGGTTGGTGAGCAGGGGTGGGGGAGGGAATAGGAGGTTTTTGGAGGGGAATCCAGGAAAGGGGATAACATTTGAAATGTAAATAAAGAAAATATCTAATAAAAAAAAATTCCTTGAATATGGTGTCAAGACCATTTGTGACCTAGTGCCATCTGTGTCCAAAGGACTTTATTCTGTTACAACCACAGGCATGTGATTTTTCTACTTATGAAATATTCTTTATTCACTCTTATCTGATAAAATTCTAAACATCCTATTTCCAAGTATGCCCAGGGTGGTAACTAGCATCATATCTGTTAAATATGTTTTGGTGGAACCATCTGCTTCCTTTGAGTAGGTGTGAGTGTGTGTGTGTGTGTGTGTGTGTGTGTGTGTGTGTGTGTGTGTTATGTGACTACTGCACTAATGCTTTACTCTATTCTCTATCCTTCATAAAACTATGGATCCTATGACAATAAGTTATTCTAAGTTGTTTATTGAATTTCTACTACTTTTTGTGTTGAATAATTGAGAGACATTCAGTAAATATTTGTCAATGAAGGAGGGAAGCAGAGAAAGGAAGTGAGGGAGGTAGAGAAAAGGGCAAGTGGAGAGAGGAAGAGAGGGAAGTAGAAGAAAAAAGGACAGAGAAAGAAAGGAAAAAGAATGAACTAGAAGGGCAGGAGAAAGAATGGGAAATGAGAGAGGGAAAAATAAGGAAGGCCTTGAGAGAGAAGGGAGCAGGAAGAGAGGGAAGGAAAGAATAGTGAGAGCAAGAAGAGGTGGGGGAAGGGAGTGAGATTGACAGGACGGGTGTGGAACAAAGGGGCACAAGGAAGAAGGGTAATCAGTAGTGGTGTTTCTGTTAATGGTGAAATTCCACACAAAAGTTCTGATTTCCTCGATGTTGGTTTTCTTGCTGTTAAGATTCCTCCATTGATTTTCTCTCAGGTGAGTTTCTGAGGCCTGAGCAGCCAGCCGGGAGCCACAAGCCCCGCGACTACCAGGGGAGCCGCAGGGCAGCAGGGACACGATCCACTCAGCTTCCAAGTGACAGAGGAGGTTCAGTGTCCTCCTCTGCCCCTTCCCTGCAAGTGGAGGGCCTACCTCCAGAGAGCGCCTTGAGCCAGAGACCCAGGCGGCATCCACCATTTTCTCTCGGGTGAGGTTCTGGGACCTGAGCAGCCAGCCGGGAGCCACAAGCCCCACGACTCCCAGGGGAGCTGCAGGGCGGCAGGGACA
>NW_022196915.1:1450412-1455223 GCF_008632895.1 Mastomys coucha | reverse complement strand
ATTCGCATGTAAATAAAGAAAATATCTAAAATAAAAAAAAAAAAAGATTCCTCCATTTTTTAACCATGAAGGGTCAGTTCCTCTAGTTCTCTGAGATCTCTAAAACTTTTCTAATTATCTTCCCACCAAGGTTTAAAGTAAATACAATCAGAGTTGCTTCCTAACAAAAGATTTCATGTCTGTGTTTCTCAGATGAGTATGTATGAGAACATAGGTCTGGTGAGAATGTGGATTGGCTCAGTAGAGATGGAGTTTGTGATCATGCACCAAGCTTTTAGATGACACTATGGGTGGACCTTTAGGGCCTGTCTTGTCCTGAGCAAGCCCTAGATTATGTACCACAGTCCAGCTGGATGGCTGTTCAGTTTGGCTCAATTGTATAAAGCTAGACTCCTGAAGGGAAGAGTGAATCTCCTTCAGCTCTGCTTTGGTCTCAACAGCTGCCTTGAGTCTTCTCACTCACTGACCTCATCTCCTGTCATATCTTCATGTTCCAGCCATGCCCACAGCACCAGAAACTTCTGTGAGATTGATTTTCTGCCTAACTTATTGCTAACATTGCTTTTTTATTTTGGGGAATTAACATGTTTTATTTAAACCAGGCACAGACAGACCATCTGTGCCTGGTTTAAATCTCATATTAATAGATCAATTGACTGAAATGTGACTGTCAGTGTTTATTTTCCCAAGACAATACATGAACTACCCAAACCATGACCAGCAGTCAACCTTCTCAAGATCCTGATCTTTAATCTTAATTTGTAGAAAATTATAATAATTTACTTTTGGATCACTCTTTGTACCCTTCTAAACTTTCTGATGTCTACCAGTTCATTCTATGGTCAAATCATTTATGCTTAACTCTTCATCATTGTACCTGTGTATCACACTTCCCAGTACTATGCAGGGTATCACTGTGAGCCCAGCTGTTCTCCAGTCTATGTACCGTAGGCTTACATAGGAGCCCTGTGCCGAGACACCTGTTCTCTCTAGAGTCTTGAAAGCCAAGAGCATTGCACAACCACTTGCATTGATCAATAAGTTCAAGACTAAATCTATTTCATCAAGTCTCTTTTGGTCCACAGAGAACTCTAACATGATATCAGAACTTTACGTGACATCACATGACCTGGACTTTGTGTGTAAAAATATTTAGTTGCCCGTAAGGAAGAAGAAAATTTATACCTTTCCAAATCAAAATTGACTCCATCACCCTAGACACTCATCAATATTTGAAAGAAGAAAGTGTGGCATGTGTACAGTGTACACAGTGGAGTGCTGCTCAGATGTAAAGTGGAATAAAATTATGCCACTCTCAGGAACTAGATGGAACTGGGACTGTTTGGGATGGCACAAAGACCAGAAAGGACACAGGGGACTGTGAGCAGGAATTGGTATGATCAAAGTAGTGATGTTTGTGTATGAAAATGATATATTAAAACTCCTAATTTTGTGCAATAAATATATAGAGTCTGCTTCTATACACATGTCATTTTTCAGGCGTTTTCCACCCTTCTCTTTAGAGGGACAAAGATGAGCTTTATTTCCTTCAGTGAGAATGAAATTTTTATTTCCCATTGTTCCCTTTCTTTTGCTTCAACTGTGTCTTACTCTTGGCATTCTGGGCCTTGCCAAAACACCCCTCTTGTCTTGAAGTGAGCTGAAGATCCATTTGAAGTCTACTGTGGAGCTAAGGGCTCTATTGAGGATGGAATCTCACAGAGTGGGCCTAAAGGTTCCCTCTGAGAAATAGAAAACACATGTAAGGTAATCAGAGATATTTAGTATTTGAAAGTGTATCACAGAGTGTTTGTAATATACCACGGTAACAAAGATGTTCTTCCTCAGGAAACAGTTTGAAGGAAACAGAAAGTGTTAAGAAATTATGGAGAGCCTACTTGCAAGAGAACTCTGACCGGCATCAGAAGGGAACAGAGAAGGGAGAAGTTTGACTACCAGCTGTTTACACTCTGGTCAGTGTTCCATATAGTGCAGGAGATTCAGTGTCTAACCTTGAAGTATGGTATTGCTGCCTCAAAGAGGGAGAGAACTGAAATATTCCACCTCTTAGCACATGTGTCTAGTCAGGGGCACAGGTCAGATTCTTTGTGCCGCTTTTGTGATCTCTCTGTCATTCAGCTGAAACTCTCTCCATTGGACTAATGTCCACAGTCGCACTCTATCCAAGTGTCCATTTCTCAGTTTTCAAATGACTCTATGAATAATCGGTAGATAGCCAGAAGTCAGCAAAACCCAAGAAAATTGAGCATAGAAATGTGCCAAGCATTCTTAGGAGTTGGCCAAGGCTCTTGGAAAATCCCAGACATTGCTGTGTTAGGAATTTTCTAGAAAATGGTTATACTTCGCTATCTGCAGTTCTCAGGCAACACTAATGCAAAACCCACAAGAGAGCTCATATAGTCTTTCAAGCAGGAAAGGCTGCCCAGGTGCTGGCAGAGCTGCTACACTCTGTCCAGTCATGTAACTAGCCAAACTATAATGTTAGCAGACATAGTGACACTAAATAAAGTTACATTAGATTCAACTCACCTTCTCAGTTCCACTAGTCAGATTTCAAAGGCCACGTGTGGCATGATTACCACATTGATGGCAGATTAGAAACTATTTCTGTCATCACACGAAGTTCTATTGAAAATCTCTGGTAGAGAAGACATAGCTGGTCTTTTGTAGCTTATAAATCCCCAGTCCCTGCCCACACACCATCTGTGTTAGTCAGAATAACAAGCATGGACTCCTGGACCAGAACAGTTGCCCTTGTATGCAGAACATGATAATGAGGGTGGCATTTGAAATGAAATGGTGTTGGGAGTGGGGGACTGGTTGATTCCAGTGTTCAACCACCAACAGATGCAGCCAGGAACACAATGGAAAACCCTGCTAAAGAGTTGTGGGCTGAAGAAAGCTGGCAGACAGATGGCACTCAGGTTTCTCATTCCCCAAACTCCCACTTGGTTAAACTACTGGCCAGGACAGTTCTCTAATCATAAATCCTTTACTGTTTATTCATGCAGAATCTTCTGCCTCTGGGTAGTTCCCAACTTAGAACCCAGCAAATGCTCTGAGGGCAGAATCCAGAAATATCCAGGGAAATCAACATTGTGCATTTACCTTTCTAGCATATCTACAAAGAACAAGTGAGCCAGAATAAGTATATACCTCTGCTCGAGAACAAGGTGTTCCCAAGGTCAAATAAAATATCTAGCTTGCCTGAATCCATTTGTCTGTTGGAAACAGTTGATCTGAGGTTGTTGGGTTTAGTGGGAGCATCACAGAATGCAAGCCAAATGGAAGAAACTCTGCATGCTGATCCTTCTGATGCATTGCAGAAAGGCCCACAGAGGACTGGTCTCTTTCGCTCCTAGATAGGCTGGACAAAACTCCACCAGCACTATGTTTCAAGATGCCTTAGGTATATTTGATCATTTCAGCCTTTCAGCCAACTTATAGAGTAGGGAATATTATTGTTCCCATTTTACAGTGTGAATTAGAGACAGTAAGAGTGGAAATGTCTTGCCCAGGACCACGTACCTTACAGGTTACAGAGATGGACTCTGCCCTCAGGAATCAACACTTCAGCATCTTCATGCTTCAGCAGCTTTCTTCACCTGTAATCCAGCTGGAGAATGACAAACTAATTGTATGTAAAAGAGTTTTCGGGTGAAGGCACATTATAAGGAGACATAAATAATGCTGTGATCCTGGCAAGAGCTGGTATCCCTACTGGAACCAATTCACTGACCATAATGATCTCACAAATCAAAACTCAGATCATCAGCAAGAGGTTCCTAAGTAATATGTACTGACCAACTCAACTGACTTTTCCCCTTCTTTATCTAGAGACCAGGAGCAGGGAGATAGTAACACAACTGTGAAAACAGAAAGCAAAGCAGGCACAGGCAAGCAAGGATCTGGATCTGCCAATGAGGCTAGTGAGGAGAGCCTGTTCAGGACCAGCCTGTGTGATGCTTGCCCTGTTCTAGGAAAGCTTGCATGAATAAAAAGTATAAGGTTTCTGCCCCAGTTTCTGGAATTCAGAGCTTATTGGGTAGAAATTTGCTAGGACAGCACTGAGGTAACCTTCTGTTTAAGTCAGATGCCAGAGAAAGCCAGTGGTCTATAACTTCTCCTGGAGTTCCCTTCTGGTAAGAAGCCACACCCTGAGAGTCTTAGAGTATGCTCCAACATTACAGGCTATTATAAGCAGCAATGTAAAAGTCACAGTTCACCAGAGGACTATGTGACGGCTGTTCTGCACCTTCTGTACAGACTGTCACTTTCTCTCCTAAATGATTTCTTCAATTCGCAGGTGGTTCAGGGAAGGTTGACATTTTCCTGAGACTGCCCATCTCTCTCTCTTTTAACGTCTCTATTTCCTCCCCACATGTCCTTCAGCCAGAATTTCAGCATGGAGGACTTGTGCATTTATCACTCCACTATACAGTTGCTCTCCTGTAGTCCCTGACTTCTTCCAGACCTTAAATGACAAAACCCTCCAAATCTACATTTTCAGGGTATAGACCCAATGGTCAGCAGGTTTGTACCTGAATTAGGCACTTGATAGCAGGAGATATTAATAAGTGCTTAGTAAGTGTGTATACATAGATAAATATTCTACTGAATGAGGGAGGTTCTTCTGTGGGTAGCAATGTCCCTGGGATCACCAGAGTAGAGCACCATGCCCACATACACTAGTTGAGGAGATGCTGATCATTAGACCTGCCAAGTCAAGCCAGGCAGTGGTGGCGCACGCCTTTAATCCCAGCACTTGGGAGGCAAAGGCAGGTGGATTT
>NW_022196915.1:1444326-1450332 GCF_008632895.1 Mastomys coucha | reverse complement strand
AAAGAAAGAAAGA
Source organism: Mastomys coucha (assembly GCF_008632895.1). NCBI lineage: Eukaryota > Metazoa > Chordata > Mammalia > Rodentia > Muridae > Mastomys > Mastomys coucha. The sequence goes on along the minus strand of NW_022196915.1, from coordinate 1,450,319 downwards.
AAGAAAGAAAGAAAGAAAGAAAGAAAGAAAGAAAGAAAGAAAAGAAGATTTCTCATGTTGTACCATCATTTAAAAAAAGTATGTGTCTTCTTCCCTCTGTTCATGCCTGTAGATTCATAGAAATAAACAGTTATTTTACTCTTGGTCTTCAAAATAACAGTAACTCAAAATGATATTATATCTTTTAGTTGAATCAAATTACAAGGTATTATGGATCACAAAATCCCTTGAAGAAACAGAATAATAAGATATTGATGGGACTCACACAGAGTGATGGGCATCTGCCCTGCTAAGATTTGGTGTTCCTGATAAAGTAGCCACAAAAAAGTCTGGAAATATAGTTTAGTTAAGGTCCCTCATAGCATCTCTAGTGCCTATGTAGCCATTCACAGGAATCAAAGACAAGACCAGTTAGTTAATGATGTGATCCTGAAGGATCTTTCAAGTTTGAGAAATTTGGAAAGAAATATAAACATCTTCAGTCACTTACTGTCTAAAACATGGTGCCAGTAATAAAGAACAGCACTTCTGTTCACATGAGCTAGTTTACATTACACATTTGAACAGAGATTTTAGTACACTGAACGCATTTTCCTGTCATTTTTATCCGGAGAAATGTAATGTACAAATTTATAGACTGAGATTAAATTATTTGAGTTTAATAGTTAGAATTTCAAACAGGACAGAGTGTTAGTTGGAGTCCCTCTGAATGTGAAAGATTTATATTTTTCTAATTTTGAACATAAAAGATCAATTATGTTCCAGTGGATAACCACACATCTAAGAGAGTATAGTAAGAACTAGTGGTTTATTAAAAAAAAAAAAAAAAGAGGACACAAAGTTGTGTGAATATGGAATGGAGGTGGATCTGGAAGGAGTCGGGGGGTAAAGATATTCATTCAACATATAATTTATGAAAATTTCAAAGGATCCTTAAAATTATCTTTTTAAAAAGATTTTTAAATAGCTTTAAATAAAAAGCTTGTGTGAATAAAACGTATAAGGTTTCTGCCCCTGGTCTCTGGAATTCAGAGCTTATTGGGTAGAAAATTTGTTAAGACAGGAGTAGAAGAATAGATTGTAGAATTTAATAAATACTGATAAATAAAAATCTGGATAATCTTTTCTGTTAGCTGACATCTCCAGGAAGAGTGGAAACCCTTCGTTTAAAATAATTTTGGGTTTTATCTTCTTTTATCTCCTCTCCCAGATAGCTATTAAAAAGTGGGATACTGACTGCAGGTAGAGCCAAAATATGTTGTGTAAACCCTATAGGAATATACCAGAACATGACTGCCTTGGTTTTGTTTCCACAAGAAACTGTCTGAAATGGGCAAACAGGCAGATGGAAGCTTCTCCCACATGCACATGCAATGCCTACAGGGTAGGGCATGAAGGAAGGTGGAGAGGAGACTAGCAGAGAGCCACAGAGTCAGCAAAGCAAACTAAAATTAAACCACCCACCCTGCCCTTCAATGGGGGGCACCCTGAACCTCCCACCCCGTACTTCATGGGGATAGATTGAGCCTAAGGTGAGTTCATCAGAGCAGACTGGGGAGAGCTGTTGCTTAAGCCTGCCGTGAAACTGGTCCCTACTGGGAAAGGCCAAGTTAGTTCACTTGTGCTGCCATGCTTTACACTATCCTAGTGTGCATTTCACAGTAGCTGTAAGAAAGATTTAGAGTGTTCTGTTCACAAAACATGACCTATGCTGGAAGTGAGGTTACAAGTTAACCACCACAAGTTGGTAATACATGGAGGCACACATGTGTCCAAATATCACACTGTACTCTACAAATACGGACCAGGTAAAACAGAATTAGAGGGGCTGGAGATCTGGCTTCTGAGTTAAGAGCATATAATGCTCCTGTAGAGGAGCTGGGATTGATTCACATCACTCACTTGGCAGCTCCCAACCATCTTGTAAATCCATCAGACACACAAGGACAAAGATCCATGACACCCAGATGCAAGAATTAAGAAGAAATAAAGTTTTAAAACTTGGATGGATAAGAGGAAGAGAGAGCTGGTTGAGAACAGTAAGGATAGAGAGGTGACAAGCATTTAACCAATAGGATAGTGTCAGACACTTTGTGCTTTTGCTGATGGTGCTTCTGTCAAGACTGAAAGTGACCACCTATCATCAGTTCTGACTGCAACAGTGCAATGAAGCCAAGGGCAGTTCCAAGCAAATGACAATACCACAATGCACTGGTGGGAATGGGAAACACCTGCATTTGAAAACATGGGAGGGCAAATGCCATTGTTAAAGGGCCTTTAGCTCCTCACCAATACTAACAAATGGAGCAAGGGGAACACAGGTATGAATGAAGTGTCCCAGGATGGACTGCCAGGGTCCTGGGGGCAGAGTCACAGAACTGCTATTGTTCTAGAGACTTAAATGGCTGCTCTTGGATCAAAGTTCCATAAGACTTATGGACGAACAGCAGCTTCCCATGAATGCTACTACTTAAGCGGTGCAATGAGTTATAAAGTCTGGACAGAAACAGAAGTGTGGGGGAAAGGCAAATTTAAAAATAGGAAGCCTGTATCCAAACAGAAATACCCTGATATTAATGGGTCATATCAAGTTACTACCACCAAAATAAAATTGCCCTGGAGAGAAACAGCTTTAAAACAGTTTTAAGACCTAAACAGCAATAGGACAGATCACACTGTGTGGAAGGAAAAGAAAATTGTGAAAAAGAAATAGTTCTCATTCCTGTTTAACATATGGAAACATTGACACATTTGTCAACATTCCTTAAATTTAGGAATTTTGCAACTTCACTATTTTAATAAAGTGTCAACATAAGCACACAGGAATACACTCGTGCTACCACAGTGGCTAACTTACATATAATAGAAATTACCTGGCAAAAATGTCAGGTATTAGAACTCTCAAGAATGGCTGTTAAAAATAGTAGTGTTTGGAATCACATTGATAAAATATTAGTATTTGCTCCTAAAACTAAATACATCCCTCTGTGATAGCATAACAAACTGATACACACCTATGCTGTGGCTCTAGCTATATCTCAAATGATGGAAGGAGAGACCATTTCCACCAGTTGTTTTTTACCCTTGACCTGTGCACCATGGCAGTTGGGCACACACACACACACACACACACACACAAATACATGCATGCATGCATACATACATACATACATACATATACACATACTGTAAAAATTAAAATGTAAAAGAATAAAGAATCTATGGCACATCTGCACAGTAGAAAACTGCAGAGCCATGAGCACACAGGACAAAGTCTCAGGAGTACTCAGCTGAACCAATGAAAGAGCACACAGAAGAACTTGTGCTGGGTTGTCTCATAAGTACACGGTAGTAAGTAGGTAAAATGTATTCATGGTGTTAAGATAGCAACTTCGGAGGAGCGATGCTGAGCATGTGGGCCAGGTACTCCTCATTGGCCTGGCTCTCACAGCATCAATCCTCCACTTGTGAGAGTTCACAGACCTCTGCAGTTACTACAGACTACCTTTGTGCATGTGGTCCACAAATAAGTATTTGGCTTTTTTTTTTAAAGTAGGAATGAAGCGCAGGAGGAATAAATCTGCGTACCCTGACTGGCAGCCCATAATGGCTCACACATGCGCAATAGCTGCTTCTGCATTTTTTACAACCTTAAAGTCTGCCTGGTACAGTGGAGACTATTGATGACAAGCGTGAGACCTGGCCAGCCAATCAGATGGTGCCAGACACAAGAGGTAAGATGTCATGGACCAAAGGGGCATGGGTGGAGGATATAAAGGCACTCCCCAATTCAACAAACAACTCTGCTTCCACTCCTGACCTAACCCCTGGAGTTTGTACCAGTGATTACTCACCTTCTTACCCCTCTACCCCAGGACCATCTCGAGGTGGCTAGGGCAACAACGAAGTGTTCCATTGTTTCCTTCTTTGCCTTTTGTTTCATCTGCCTTTGGCTTCAGCCCTGCTTCTCCCTTTTCTGTCTCCTAAGCAGCCATAAGCTTGGTTCCTTTCTCTGCTTGCTTTCTTGTTGCCAAATATCTTGGCCGCTGTGGCATCAGTCTACCTTACATTCTCTGGCGCTTCAACATGGTTTGTTAGGATCTAAGAGATTTCTCTAGCCAACCCAATGGAGAACTCAAAGTTTAGCTCAGAGTAGTCATTCATTTAATACGTACAATTCATTAAAAAAAAAATCAGATACTTCTAGCATCACCTCTCTTCCTTGACCTGGCTACGTACTTACATCCTAACAACTTGAGTCTTGGGTAGCAGTAAAGTGATGGCTGTATTCTGACTGAAGTGTCAGAGTGTGGAATTTGTGCAACATTTCAACCTGTGTCTGCCAGCCAGTCACTGGAGTAGAAGCAATGAGACCCTGGTGGGAATTGCTGCTACCACTGCAGTGGCTCCGTGCATTGGCGATGCTTTGCCATCATCAGAAGTCTTCAGTGGTACAACTTCTGCAAAAGGATTTCGGCTTATCAGCTGTATATGACAGAATGAACACAGCTGCAAGAATCTGGAAACAAAACTATAGCTTTAAAATACAAGAGATTATTTGTCCCTACAATGTAAAATCTTGGGTTTGAAAGTACAGGGTGATCGCTCAGCAATGCAGGCGTCTTGAGCTGCAGCCTTCTATGTGTTCACAGCATCCTCTCCCCTGTATCCTCAGGGTACAGGGCAGTCTCTACAGTCTGATCTTTATATTCCTGAGAAGAAAATATTGGAAAAATCAGAATGCAAATGTGTCCCATAAATCCTTCAACTGCCCTGCACTCAGTTGTATGATTACTCTGTTATAGTCACCTATATTTCCTTTGTTTTTTAGCTTTTATTGCATTATCAGAAAAGTTACATGATTTCAATTTATCTGAATTTGTTAACATTTAAAAACATTTTAATTAAATAGAATTGAATCACATTCTTTTTCACATTTTGTACCACCGCTCCTCCCAGAGACCCCCCTTTCAATACCTATAATATATTTTTGTCATATTCCTTAAAATTTATAAAATATTATAACAAAAAATAAGTATTATAAAAGTTGTTTGATATAAAACAACAATCGATTTAAGTCTTATGTAGATGTTCGTCTACAGCAATAGTGAAAATACATTTTTCTCAATATAAATTTTAAATAACTCCAAACATATTAGCTGTATACTTAAAAATAATACTTCACTACGAGTATTTTCTTAAATGAACATGAGTATATAAAGTCTTTTTGTTTGTTTTGTATTTAGTAGAGTTTAAAATCTTGGCTCTTTCTATGGTACAAGCCCAAAATAAGAACAATTTTTAGACATTGGGTTTCATTGTAATAAGGCTGTATTTCAATGACCCTCACATCACCAAAGGATTTTACCTCCATTGTAGCTAAGCTGAGAGTTGATATTTCTGCTGTACCAAGAAATGAATTGTAGTCTCTATTTTTGGATAGAGACTTCCTGCTATGGTCAAAACTATTTGACTTGAGTGAGTGACTTCATTCTCAGCCCACAGAGAACAGGTTACATTCGTTACCATTAAGAAATGGTGTAGGTATTAAGATGATCTATCCATAAAGACATTCACCAACTGTTTCAATGAACAATGGATCTGCTTGGAGGGTGGCACAGACTTTAAGTGAAGGTAAGAATTTGGTTCATTAGCTGTGATAATTTGGAAAAGCATTCATCTCAGAGAAAGAATAACTTATAATGTCCTCTTCTTCAAACTTGATACAAGAGTTACAAATGTCAAGCAAAGCATTTAGTCTCACTTTGTTATTCTCTTACAAGCCACCTCCCTAGTTAATCGTCTGTTTCTTTTGAGTATATAAATACTTTTGAAATATATAAGCTGTTCTGAAAACCATAGTATAGTGTAAAAACATGAAATAAACAATATTACTAATAGAGAGGCTGAGATAGGAAAAACAATATTTTAAGACCCTTATGTTGTACACAGCAAGACACAGTCACAAACAAACAAGCTGACAGTGTATATAG
>NW_022196915.1:1420862-1443182 GCF_008632895.1 Mastomys coucha | reverse complement strand
CTTGTGCCCAAGGTCTGCTCAGAACACTAACCCAGACAGACCGGAAGGAACCCAAGTCACTGGGCTGACAGAGTTCTTGTGTGCCTGGTCAAGCTGGTCCCAGTTACTCCCCATCACCTGTATTTCTGTCTTTTTACCAGTTCACATAGCTTAAAATTACTGTGATCACAGGTGAGAAAGCTTTGATACACACACACACACACACACACACACACACACACAGACAGACATGGAAACTGGAAAGGATTCTTAATGGGATTGGGAAGGAATATTTAACAAGAAAATTTTCACTTATTGAGATAGAGGTGTTATAGATTATTATTTCCTTTTAGATCATAAGGTATTCTTGCTTTATAATTACATTTTATAAAACAAATTTTTTAAATGCTTTTCATAATTTTAAAAATGTCTAAGCTAATCCTTCTAGACATAAAAAACATGAGGTTTGAAAAATCATTTGGGGGGGATAAGAAAAGACTCCTTTAAATAATTTTATGATCAATATTTTTCATAAGAACGGATAGGTCTTTTATTCTAGAAGAATAAAAGTCTAAAGTATTCTTGATGCAGAACATTTAGTGCATTGGCTGGTTTCTGACTTCTCCAAGACAGCACATGGGACTCTCTGTGCTTACAGCATCCTGATGCTGGCTGCCTCAAGTAATCACAGCCAAAGCAGAGAGAAGTGCTATGTGGAAGTGAGGGCATGACTGGGATGGGGAGTGACTGATGACTGCTGCCCCATTAGCATCATTCTCAGGGACCAGAAGTGTTTTCTTAACAACCCCGTCTCTCCCAATGGAGTGATGTTATTCGCTTAAGTATTAACACTGAGTTAGTACAAGGTTGATGCTGTCCTAAACATCAGCCTCAATTTGTCATGTTTTCTGATACAACAGGGGATCAACTGGGGTAGTGAGATGAAAACTTCTTTATTCATAGGACAATCCCCAGGACTCTTGGCTCAAGGCATCGTGAGTTGAATCTTCAAGGTGAGTGCACACAAACAAGCACACACTCATGCCTGTACATGTGTGTAGGTGTGGATGTGAGGTGTTCTGATTTGAATGCAAACTATTCCCTACATGCTCTTGTATTTGAAAGCAGAAGAACCTTACAAATACAGAGGCAGATGTTCACAGTCAACCACTGAACTGAGTGTGGGGTCCCCAATAGAGGAGTTAGAGAAGGGGCTAAAGGACTTGAACCTTCTCTAGGAATCCCATAGGAAAAACAACAATACCAACCAACCAGGCCCACCAGAATTCCCAGGGAGTATGCCATCAACAAAGGAGTACACATAGCTCCAACTGCATATGTAGCAGAGGATATCTTTGTCATGCATCAATGGGAGGAGAAGTCCTTGGTCCTATGAGGGTTCGATAGATGCCCCAGTGTAAGGGAATTGAGGTCAGGGAAGTGAGAGTGGGTGGGTGGGTGGGGGAACACCCTCATAGAAGGAAGGAGAGGGAGGACATGATAGGGTGTTTCAAGGAGGGCGGGAAACTGGGAAAGGGAGTAACATTTGAAATGTAAATAAGGAAAATATCCAATTAAAAAGAAAGAAAGAAAGAAAGAAAGAAAGAAAGAAAGAAAGAAAGAAAGAAAGAAAGAGAAAGAAAGAAAGAAAGAAAGAAAGAAAGAAAGAAAGAAAGAAAGAAAGAAAGAAAGGAAGGAAGAAAGAAAGAAAGGAAGGAAGGAAGGAAGAAAGGAAGGAAGGAAGAAAGAAAAAGAAAGAAAGCCAAAGAGAAGCTACAAAGACTCAAGCAGGGATGCAGCTGTAGAGCCATTAGCTCCTGGAGCCTGGAGTGACACTGCGCTGGTACCTGGTCAGTGGGAAAGATATGAAGTCTAGAGTCTCCGACATCCCTTACCAGTAGAGTTGTGCCTATGATAGAGGCCTTGTGAGTGCCAAGATATTGGCTAAAAACGTTGAAATAAACTGCTTACCCTTCCCCCTTCAGGCAGATAAACACTGCCTGTATTTACACTACTCATTTGCTGAGAAAACACTTTGGCCCGTGGAACTGGCCCACTGCATAAGGATGGGTTCAGCCCCATGTTCTGAAAAGACAGCAGAATATGGATGGCAGGATTCCACACCAGCATGATGTGAACATTACACAACAAAGTGTTGGGTGGATGGGTGAGCTATATTCTGAGCCAAGCTACAGCTTGTGCTTAGAGCTGTACTGTAAATGATAGCATTGGAGTATAGAGAGGAGACAAGCCTGATAGTTTTACAGCTTCTGCATGTATGAGCCTTCCTGTAGCCACAAGGCGTCCTTTGTGGTGTGCTTTGTCATAAACTGCAGTGAGACTGCATGGACAAGACTCAATATCAGCTTCTCCAAAATTCTTGACAAGCAGGGTGCTTTGATCACCAAGGCAGATAATAGCGCCAAGGCTCTTCTAAGTAGAGAACCCAAAGTTCTCCTATGACTTCTCTATCTTCAGCTGACTTACACTCCCACCTAAGGAGAGCTTATTATGGCTACTCATTGCACTCTTATATCCCATCTCTACCAGCAGGGAGTTTGTGGTAGTTTGAATAGGAATAACCCCAAACCTCATAGACCCATGTGTTTGAATGCTTGGCCCACGGGAACTGGCACTATTAGGAGTTTTAGTCTTGTTGAAATAGATGTGATCTTGTTGGAGGAAGTGTATCATCATGAGAGTGGGTTGTGATGTACACAGTATCCTGTTGCCTACAGATCAAGACAGAACTCTTAGCTTCTTCAGTACCATGTCTGCCTGCATGCCTCCATATTTTCCGCCATGACAATAATGGATTAAACTTCTGTACTATAAGCCAGCTCCAATTAAACGTTTTCTTTTTTTCTTTATGAGTTGCCATGGTCATGGTGATCCTTCAAAACAATAAAACCCCAACTAAGACAGCATTTTTTGAAGTTTCCTTTGAAGTAGGAATCCAAATTCTCTTCAAATAATTCTAAGAAACATGCAGTAAGCACTACTGATGTTTCTGGGACTACTTGCCAATATTGGAATTTACAGAACTTGCCACAAGCTAAATTCATGTCATGATTTCTGCTAAAGAAAAATGCGATTCTAAACTCCTTTGCACATCCCCAAATTGTAAGAAAACAAATAGGACTTATAAGCTAGCCTGTACCCACTTGGGGCTCTCAAGAGTTGGGTGTAAATTGGCCAATACTTTGTAACACATCTGCTGGGTTTCCTTGTGTCCTTGCACTTGCTGGGGAATGGCATAGGGCACCAATGCCCACTTAGCTCAAGCTCCATCATCGGACTTCATGTATTTCTAGTCTCTCCCATTCTAGGCTATGAAGACAAGAGAGCATCAATCATCGCTTGTAGCCATGGACCCTGACAAACTGCAGGGTCCAGAGGAGACAATTCTTAAATGCTCACATATCTAATAGAATGTTGTGTTAAAACAGGACTGTCCAAAGACCTTGGATAATTTGTTCCAAACCAATAATACATTCGCATTCTTTACTTCTGCCAAGATATCTTGTAGGAAAACTTACAGCCTCCTTCCCAGAAACTGAATTCCTAACAGAGAAGAGCTGCTATGTGACAAATCACGGGGCCTAGATGGGGGCTCATCTAGTGTATCTGGGCCATCCTACTGTCTCTCTACAGGGTCAATGAAAGAGGAAGAAAGCCCAGAGAGAATGGAAATAGAGTATAAATGGTCATCCAGTATAAAAAATGGTCAGGTGTAAAGGGAGAAGCAGGCAGCCATGCCACAGGAAGTAGAAAAGAATTGTCAGCATCTCTTCTCAGAGATGCCAGCAGGGCCAAAATCAGTCAATGCAGTTAGTCTGTATACATAGATACACCTGTGCTACTTTAAGGCAGTATAATATAGCTCCGGGGTAGAGGGTCTGACTTCATTGCTTTAAGACAGTCTTTTAATTTTATTTTTTGTTGCAATAGAAATTTAAAATCAAGTCAAATTTTAGTCCCTAAAAATAAAATGCTTTCTAGAAAATACCTAAATTTAAGAATGTAGCTTTGGACCTGTATAATTGGAAGGCTGGAGAAACCTAATGGAAATTGGAGACTCCATTGGCTACATTCTCAGTGGAAATATGGAAACTAAAAGTTCATAGTCTGAAGCAACCTGACAAAACAGTTTCCTTACAGTGAATATTTAGTCATTTAAAAAGAAAGCTGTTAGTTCAAATATGGTTGTTAAAAGGTATGCTGCCAAGACACAGGTAAATAGCAACCCTACTAAGAGTGGAGAAAAGATCACCACGGGGTCACAGTAACAGAATCCTTCACACAGTACCTCACTATTCCATGGAAGGAAAACAGAACTCACACACAGTGGCTCTGAGAATTTCTAAGATATTCTAAGTAGAGTGGTAGAGGTGGAGCCTGAATTATTTCACTGCCTGTAGTAAACAGAACCAAAACTTGATTCTTAAATCAAGGGGCTTGATGGCTTGAGAATGGCTTCACTTATCTAGATTGCAAAGGGTCCCAAGATTGTCTATCAGAAGAATGCTCTAAGGAGAAGTGTAAAGGTCTTGCTGTGCAGCCTTGGCTAGATCCCAAGCAGGGGGAAGGCAAGAGTGCTCCCTCCAGCAGGCAGGTCCTGCAGCAACGACTTCTGTGAGACCCTGGTCTTCTGAGACATCTCTACAGAGCTGCGTATCAGAATGCAGTCCTCCAGTTCTTCTGGGCAGGACACTGGATCTGATGGAATGAGTCCCTCAGTTGTAAAGGGGGATCAATGGGTTTCATGAGGCTTTGACACCCTTAGAAAACTGCCATTATGATCTTAGAGGAACAGAGAAGAGATGAAGCAGATGAAGATGGTTGGACTCTCGAATTTTTCAGACAGGCAGAACACAGGCTGATCAAGCAATTGACTTTCATTCAGATCTATGATATTCTACATGTATGGAGCGACTAGCCTGAAGGACAGGGCCCTGGCTCAGAAGGAAGACACAGGTACCCAGGTTCAAATTTAAAGGCATATGCTCACATTGAGCTTAGAAACTGCTTGGGTCCTCCTTCACTGTCTGTCTTCCTCCATTCTGAGATAGTACTCTATGTAGTTGGCATGATGCCCCATCATTTTTATGCCCAATCAATCCTGGCATAATGATTCAATTAAATTTGAGTCCTTGAGTGTTACTGGTTCACAAATAGGGAGGAATTTGTACTATAATGGAATAAATCCATATTCTACTTTCTATCTAAGTTAGGTCACTTCTAATAATTAGATTTGGGACTTTGGAACCTTTGAGATTTTGATGTAATTTTTAAATTTGAGATGATACTCTTAAGTGGAGGCTTTGGGGGCCTCAGTGATGGGATGAATGTATTCTGTGTGTGAGATGGATATAAGTCATTGTTACAACTGCAATGGGAAATAATGCTTGAGTTATCACAATATTCCAAAGCCAGAATCAGTAGCACAAGCCTGCTATCCCAACACCAAAGAGTTTGGGATAATCATGAGGCAGAATTACAAAATTGAGACTAATTACAAACTTGAGCTACATAGTAGATGCCATCTCAAGGTTTGTTTGTTTACCAAAACAAGTGATATTTTCATGCTGGTTTAAATTTTGTAGCCTTTATTGACAACCATTTGAAAATAAATGGATAATTCAGACAAGAAATCCATTTCTGTCATCCACTTATCATCTTTGGAGCAAAATATTCACAGAATCATACATTTTACTTTGCAGGGATGTGTGTGTGTATGCGTGTGTGTGTGTGTGTGTGTGTGTGTGTGCATGTATCTGTCTGTCCATCTACGTCTCTGCCTATCTAAGAAGACAGTACTTTATCTTGAGATTCTCATTATACAAAGCACTGTGAGAAAATCCATGTATTGGATTTGTTTCTTTGGATTAAGATACAATCTCTCACAAATAACTGCTCACATCCCTCTACAAACTATTCATCTTTTATTTTTGTTCAATCACAGCCATTCTTAGCCTGCTGTTCTACTCACATAACAATAAATGATAGCTTCAGATATTTTTGCCTAACTAATTATGATGAATCCTCATAGCCAGATCATGTCTCACCACAATGGAAGCCTTCAGAAAATATCCATGTTATTGATTTTATGTTGAGAAAATTAAATTAAACTCAGAAAATTGTTCTCTAGATTACTAAGGGGAAGGTTCTATTATTTCTATGCTTTTGAGATATTAATGATATTAGTGAACAATCATTTGAGAATATTTATAAAATTTAAAACGTGGCCCCTAAGTGAATATTATAAGTTGAATTTTCTGTACTTCAAAATTCTATTCACCTTGATGCTGTAGGTTGGAAGTAAAAAGTCTCAGAGTTTGTGTGTTGGATGACATAATCCCCAGGAGGAGGGGCTATTTTGGGAGGTTCTGAACCTTTTACAGACAGAGCCTTGGTTGAAGAGTAGCTCACTGAGGCTGGGATGTAAGGGTTACAGCCCAGTCCTATTTGCCCACTCCCTTGCTTTCACAGCCAAAATCTTGCTGTTCCTGTCACAATTATTTCCTTGCACGATTTGACTCCTCAAATTGGCCAAAATAAATTCTTAAGATGATGCATATGTAGCACAAAGAAAAGTCAGGCCTTTCTGAGAATTATTAAAATGATAGCATACAATTGTAAAACAACTGGATTTTGTCTGTCTTTATAACCATGTATATAATTTAATGAATAATGAGTTACTGCTACAAACAACTCAATGGAAAAAAATAATGAGTTGATCAAGTTTTATCAATTATCTGAAGCAGGGAATTAAGAGCAATTTGTTTTAACTGATCTTCCAGAAGCTAATGATATTTGTAGAGACTGCATAATTTGGGTCAGCTAAAAGAGGGCCCTTGCTTTCAAAGCCCATAATCAGAACTCATTTGCAAAAGCTGGCTGGTGAGACAGGGTTCGCAGAACCAAGAAGAACAAATTTTTCTTTCATGCAAAGTTATAAGAGTTTTTAAAGAAGCAGAAAAGCACCCCAAATTTATTTCTTTAGAGAAATCCGTAGTGTGAAAAATCAAGCACCAGCAAGAAGGTAAGTAAAATATTTTTGCTTTATTGTGGAAAGAGAAAATAAAAAGTGGATATTCCTTCTGTTAAACACTTGGCTGGTCTGAACTCTAAACACTTTGCAAAGTGGGAAATAATTCTGGCACACTCTCTTTCAAGCCTATGCACTCCAGCCATGACAACCCATGCTACTTAAATGCCAGCTCCACATAGGCCACTTGAAACTCTGGCAAACAGCATATACCACTTCCCGACTTCATTAGCAGAAACTCACTCCTTAAGACCCATCCATCACCCTGGAAGTTATCATATGAGTTGAGCAATGTTTGAGGAGGTAGATTGACTTAATTTGATCTAAATTGTCTATAGACAATGAGGACCTTACTGTAGGGCTGGAGACAGACTCTAATCGATCGGTGCTCACAGGCTGTTTTCTGGCCATATGTCTTCTCTCTTGGAAGGCAGGGGTCTGCTGAACTGAGAGGGAGCTGGGGCCATCACAGTCAAAGATCTGAGTCAGACAACTTGCTCTGAGGGAGTTGTTGACATTGGCCATAGGCTGATGGGAAAGAGGTATATTGAGAGGGGAGAAGAAGAAAGGAAAGGAAGAAAGTAGGTGTGGGGCATTAGTTAGAAGGTATCAACTAATACACCAAGCTTAACAACAGGGAATGTCAGGGAACAAATCCCTGCAATATGACAGCAGAAGAAAACATGAGAGGGAAGAAGACTATGATGGAAAGGCTGTAACATTCCAGGCACTAATCCAGAAATGCCATTGAGAACCTGACACTTCATAGTCAGAGAGCAAAAATCTGTCCTTGAAGACTATTTACAGAAAAAGAAGAGGGTGTGTTTTTGATTCTTCAATAGCAGATATGAGGTTGTGACAAGTGAGGGAAAGAATAGTTTTTAAATAGTCCAGGAGGAGACTAGCTTTCTAATTCCCAGAATGTGTCAGTTAGTCCCATGGTAACTGAACTGCATCACACAAAGCAATGGAGAGTCACCATAACCATCACCATGTCATCTTCATGGTATGTCATCCCTGGACCTATCCCCTTACTCCTGAATAGAGAGAGACGACAAAATTAGACAGAGTACTAATGCTTCCGTTTAGTTGTTTAGGGGCTAGAAAGATTGCACAGTAAAAACTACTCACCATAGATAGATGTGTGGGTTCATTTCTGGATCTTCAATTCTATTCCGTTGATCTACCTATCTGTCACTGTGCCAATACCATGCAGTTTCATCACAATTTCTCTGTAGTACAGCTTGAGGTTCAGGATGCTCATTCCCCCATAAGTTCTTTTATTGTTGAGAATCGTTTTTGCTATCCTGGGTTTTTTTTGCTAGTCTAGATAAACTTGAGAATTGCTCTTTCTAACTCTATGAAGAATTGAAAATTGGAATTTTGATGGGGATTGCACTGAACCTGTATATTGCTTTTAGCAAAATGTCCATTTTTACTATGTTAATCCTGACAATCCATGAGCACAGGAGATCTTTCCATCTTCTGAAGTCTTCTTTGATTTCTTCAGAGACTTGAAGTTCTTGTCATACAGATCTTTCACTTGTTTGGTTAGAATCACGCCAAGATACTTTATATTGTTTGTGACTATTGTGAAGGGTGTCGTTCCCCTAATTTCTTTCTCAGCCGGTTTATTCATAGTCCTCAGAGAAATCCAAATCAAAACAACCCTGAGATTCTACCTTACACCAGTCAGAATGGTCAAGATAAAAAACTCAGGAGACAGCAGATGCTGGCAAGGATGTGGAGAAAGAGGAACACTCCTCCATTGCTGGTGAGATTGCAAGCTGGTACAACCACTCTGGAAATTAGTCTGGTGATTCCTCAGAAAAATGGGCATAGTACTACCTGAGGACCCAGTTATACCACTCCTGGGCATATACCCAGAAGATGTTCCAACATGTATCAAGGACACATGCTCCACTATGTTCATAGCAACCATATTTATAATAGCCAAAAGCTGAAAACAACCCAGATGTCCTTCAACAGAGGAATGGATACAGAAAATGTGGTACATTTACACAATGGAATACTACTCAGTTATTAAAAACAACGACTTCATCAAATTTGCAGGAGAATGGATGGAACTTGAGAATGTCATCTTGAATGAGGTGACTCAGTCACAAAGGAACAAACATGGCATGTACTCACTGATAACTGGATATTAGCCCTTTTGGGGTTTCAGAATACCCCAAAATTCAATTCACAAACCATATGAAGCCTAAGAAGAAGGAAGACCAAAATGTGAATGCTTCAGTGCTTTTTCGAAGGGTAAACAAACAAACAAACAAAAACTCACAGGAGGAAATATGGAGACAAAATATGGAGCAGAGACTGCAAGAAAGACCATCCAGAGACTTCCCCACCTGGGGATCCATCCCATATACAGCCACCAAACCCAGACATTATTGTGGATGCTAATAAGTGCTTGCTGATAGAAACCTGATATGGCTGTCTCCTGAGAGGCTCTGCCAGAGCCTGACAAACACAGAGAAGGAACCTCGCAGCCAACCATTAGACTGAGCTCAGGGAGGTCTCAGATGGAGGAGTTGGAGAAGGGATTGAATGAGCTGAGGGGGTTTGCAGCCCCATGGAGGGAGCAACCATTTCAACAGGCCAGAGCCCCTGGAGATCCCAGCGACTGGACCAACAACCAAAGAATACACATGTAGTGACCCATTGTACTGGCCATATATGTGGCAGAAGATGGCCTTGTTGGACATCAGTGGGAAGAGAGGCCCTCAAAAGTGAGGGTGTTCAGTGCCCCAGTCTAGGGGAATTCCAGGGCAGGAGGATAGGAGTGAGTGGATGGGGGAGCACCCTCATAGAGGCAGGGGGAGGAGGAAGTAGCGGCTAGGCGGTTTGTAGAGGGTGGACCTGGAAAGGAGAAAACATTTAAAATGTAAATAAAGAAAATATTCAAGAAAAAAATGAGCACTCACTCACTGCTCTCACTGCTTCTGTAGAAGGCCTGACTTGGGTTTCCAGTACTGACACAGTCACAACTGTCAGTAACTCCAGTTCCAGGGATCTGGCACCCTCTTCTGGTCTGCGCCCAAATTTGTGCATGTGCGCGCGCGCGCGCGAACACACACACACACACACACACACACACACACACACACACATACACACAATGTGCATGTACTTATGTCCAGAGAACATACTCATACACATAAAATTAAATAAACAAATATTTAAATTTAGTTATCTTAAGAAGTCATTGTTGATTGGCTTGAAATTCACAAGGAAACTAAGGCATTCTTATGAAATTGCTAATTGCAACCCAGTTGACAGTACTTACTTTTACCTACACTTGTTTAGCAGTTTAAAGTTGCAATAGAAACGGGAATACTGACAGGCCCACAACTTTGGAATAAACAAGGCCTTGAACTTGGACCTATCCACAGGCTGTGTGGACCTGTATTCAGATCCCCAGAACACATACAAAGGCCAGGCATGGTGATGAAAACCTACAACCTTAGTGCTGCAGGTAGTGCTAAGATAGGCAGATCCTAGTGGCTTGCTAGCCAACCACTGTAGCTGAATCAGCGAGCTCAATGTTCAGCCAGAGCCTGCTCAGCAAACAAGGGAGAAAGTAACGTTAGAGGGTTGCTGACATGAACCTCAGGCCCGCACATGCATATGCAAGCATATTATACACATGTGAAGACACAGCACACATACACAACAAATGCAAATATATAAAAAAGGCTAGATTCTAAATCTCTATAATGAGATTTTGCTTCTATGACAGTAAAAGGAGAGACAAGCCATTTGACTCTATCAGACAGGATGGCAGGTGTTTTAATATATTTGCTAGGGGAGAATATTCACTATCAGAAATTATTGTACTTTTAACCACTTACTACTTTTATTTGCATTTATTTTTGTAAAAGTTCATCTAATTAGCAAGTGTTTTGTATATATATTACATATATCTGATACTCCTTTGAAATTAGATATGACAATAATGAGTGGAATTTATGCTAATGGGAACAATGTTAAAAATGAAAACATAAATATTAAAAATAGCATTTCTTTTCATAATAAACTCACTAAAAATACTTTTCCAACACTATAAGGAAAGTGAAGGTTTCTCTTCCTATTTCTGATGCCAAAAATAGTTAGAAATTTCAAAATCTGTCATTAATTCCTCTTCTTCATAGAAATTTTATAAAAGAGAAATTATGAATCCTTAAAAATCTGGTGTTATGTAGAAAAATGCTGACTCAAAATATAGAGTAAAATTAAGATACTAGTTTGGAATTGACTTAGCGGTGCACTGGTGTACTTTTGTTGACTTCTTAACACAACATAAAGTCATTTGGGAAGAGGGAACCTCAAATTAAAACTGCTACAAAGGAATTGGTCTGTGGCACACCAGACATGTCTGTGAGACATTGTGCTAACTGAAGATTGATGTTTGAAGGCTCAGCCCACTATGAGCAGCACCATCCCTAGGCAAGTGGTTTGGGGCAGTATAAAAAAAGCAGTTGAGCATGAGCCAGAGAGTGAGCCATTAAGGAATGTTCCTCCATGATTTCTGTTTTAGCTCCTGCCCTGATTTCTTTCAGTAAAATGTACTAAACCCTCTCCTCCTTAAGTCACTTTTGAAAGGAGTGCTTCTCACATCAACAGACTGAAGCTTGTAAAGGAGTAGATACTATGCTATCTTCTATTTCCTTCAATTACAATATCCTCCTCAATCTATACAGAATTTCAGCTCCTTTTTTTGTTGTGATTTTTAAAATGCATACTTTGCACTTCCACTGTATATTCACTGCTGGTCAATCCCCCAGAGAGAATGTCAGAGTTCCTTTTGCGTTTTACACATGATTGGAAATGCCCCCTTGAAAGAACTACTGACAAGGTGTATAGCCATACACCTTGTCTGTTTTCAGGAGTGTGTAGAGGAAAGGTCAACTTCTAGAAGAATGGACCCTTGAGAGGGTGAAAGAAAGAAATTTAGAGCCCAGAAGGAATGGTGATACAACTCTTCCATGTCTTCTCAAGTTTGTAGTAACTGGAACTTTTGCATTAACAATCAGAACACAATTAGACTTCTCATGGGAACTTCAGTGTGGAGTCTATTAATTGTCAGAGATATGAGGAATAGATTATGAACTGAGAGATAAATACAAATTTATGAAAAGAAGAACTAAGAAAGCCTAGCTACATGACTGGAGACCCAGACCGCATATTCCATCAATCATACTCTGAGGAGGAGAAGAGAATATGGAGGAGAGGCAGAAAAGCAGGGGAGCTTATCATTTAGCACTGCAGGTTCTCTCAAAATGGATGGCTGCACTGCTGATTCTCTATCAGCAAGTATGGCTGCACTGCAGATTCTCTCAGCAAGGACGGCTGCACTGCAGATTCTCTCTCAGCATGGGTAGTTGCATTGCAGATTCTCTCTCAGCATGGATAGCTGCATTGCAGATTCTCTCTCAGCATGGAGAGCCGCATTGCAGATTCCCTCAGCATGCATGGCTGTACTGCAGATTCTCTCTCAGCAAGGATGGCTGCACTGCAGATTCTCTCAGCATGGATAGCTGCACTGCAGATTCTCTCAGCATGCATGACTGCACTGCAGATTCTCTCAGTATGCATGGCTGCACTGCAGATTCCCTCAGCATGCATGGCTGTACTGCAGATTCTCTCTCAGCAAGGATGGCTGCACTGCAGATTCCCTCAGCATGGATAGCTGCACTGCAGATTCTCTCAGCATGCATGACTGCACTGCAGATTCTCTCAGCATGCATGGCTGCACTGCAGATTCCCTCAGCATGCATGGCTGCACTGCAGAGTCTCTCAGCAAGGATGGTTGCACTGCATATTTCCTCAGCATGCATGGCTGCACTGCAGATTCTATCAGCAAGGATGGCTGCACTGCAGATTCTCTCTCAGCATGGATGGTTGCACTGCAGATTCCCTCTCAGTTTGGATGGCTGTAGAAGTATTTTCTCCCTTATGGCTATTCTCAGTTTCTTTCAGCTTTAAATGAATTTATCCATTTACATTTTATCTAATTCACACATAGAATATAATTAGCTGTTAAATAAGGATGCATGTATATGTGTTAATCATTCTTTATTTTGTTACAGTGGCAATGTCATTCAAAAATAGTTTAGGTGGTTGCTTGTTTTGTTTTGTTTATTTCTTTTCATCAACAGACTTCTTGTCATTTGCATGTGGAAATTTAAAAAATATTCTACACCTACATGTTATAATTAAATTATTCACTCACTACCTCTAGAATAAATTTGAACCAAATTATAGGTCTCAAAGTTAAAACCAATTTAATTTAATTTGTAATGATAACATTCTTCAAGAGTTTTGTCTAGATTGCTTCATTCAATTCCTACACATTTCTGTACAGTCTGTATATTACTACAAGAAAATTTCTCCCTTTAGGTTACCTGAGGGTAGAACATAAGTCCAGTAGCCTCTAGATGTGGATTAGGAGGGACACCAAAGCAAAATTGTTGGAGATCCATGGTAGAAATAGCTACTTGTCAAGAATCATGGCAGGCAGTTCCTGTTTGTCAGACTCAGGAGCTTTCTGAATCAGTCAGAGCTACTACTGGAAATCACCTGGCATCATATATGGTAGATAACTCCAAAGGCATGCTACTGTTGACATTGAGAATTTTTTTTATTATTGATTGATTGATTGATTGATTGATTGATTTTGTGATAGAGTTTTGCTTTGTATCCAGGGAAAGCTAGCTTCAAATATAGCACAAGTCCCTTGCCTTAGCTTCATGAGTTCAGAGATTGCAAGTATAATGATCAAGCTCCTTCCCTAGCTGTGAGTTTTGTTTGTGATGTAAGAAAACATAGTAGTCAGAGCTCAACTTCACTTCTCCCTGATGATGACATTTGAGGCCTTTCAGTTACTCTGTGACCTAAGTAAAATCTGTGTTACAGACCATCTTACACACAAAATAGCTAAAAGTTAGATTTGAAAATTATTTGTTCAGAGGTAAATATAACATATTAATAAAGGTTTCTGAAAATCTAAAGTAAACTAGCACCAATTATAAACATCACCCCTATCCACCACCCCTGATCCTGTAGTGTGCCTCTGTCAGATTTACTTTAATGAAGAAATGATCATAGGTTGCAGGACCACACGTTTCTCACATAACAGTAAACTTTTTAGTTCTCAGTTCTTCAACTGACTTTAAAAACTTGGCAGATTTTCTGACTAAGTACTTTATAGAATGGACAAAACTGGAAACAACCTGATGTCCCTCAACAGAGGAATGGATACAGAAATTGTGGTACATCTACACAATGGAGTAGTACTCAGCTATTTAAAACAATGAAATTATGAAATTCTTAGGGAAATGGATGGATCTGGAGAATATCACCCTGAGTGAGGTAACCCGATCACAAAAGAACACACATGGTATGCACTCTCTGATAAATGGTTATTAGCCCAGAA
Source organism: Mastomys coucha (assembly GCF_008632895.1). Lineage (NCBI taxonomy): Eukaryota > Metazoa > Chordata > Mammalia > Rodentia > Muridae > Mastomys > Mastomys coucha. The sequence continues at coordinate 1,428,699 of NW_022196915.1, read as the reverse complement.
GTTCGGAATACAGGAAGAACAACCCACAAACCACAAGAAACTCAAGAAGAAGTAAGGCCAAAATGTGGACATTTAATTCCTTCTTAAAAGGGGGAACAAAATACCCATGGAAGGAGTTGCAGAGACTAACTATAGAGCAGAGACTGAAGGAAGGACAAGCCAGCCTAATATAGCTATCTCCTGAAAGGCTCTGACAGTACTTGACTAATACAGATGTAGAGGCTCACAGCCATCCATTGAACTGAGTACAGGGTCCCCAATGAAGAAGTTAGAGAAAGGACCAAAGGAGTTGAAGGGTTTGCAGCCCCTTAGGATGAACAACAATATGAACTAACTAGTACCCTCAGAGCTCCCAGGGACTAAACCACCAACCAAGGACTGCACATGGTGGGACTGATTGTTTTGGCAGCACGTGTATAGTAGAGGATTGCAAATTCTGTGCCCCAGTGTAGGGAAATGCCAGGGCCAATAAATGGGAGAGGGTGGGGTGGCAAGCATGGGGAGGGGGGAGACAACAGGGGTTTGTTCTTGTTGTTTTTGTTTGTTTGTTTGTTTGTATTTTGGAGGGGATACTGGGAAAGGAGTAATCATATGACATGTAAGTAAAGAAAATATCTAATAAAAAAAAGAAGAAAAAGAAAAAAAAAAAGAATCCATGGACTCGCAAGCATCTGACTCAGCATTTCCAGAGGCACAAAATATGTAGGTATTACAATCAAAGCTATAATATCTTCTTTTATATGTCCTGGCAGCCACCCTCTATTATAAAACTTTGGGACATTATGTCACTTAAGTAATATTAACAGGTGAGAGGTAGTGAAACTATTATTGGTTAATTTATCTTCTACTTCCTGCTCTTTCAGAACTGTCGTCCACTCAGGATGAGCAGAAGAATGGGGTCTGTGCTACTCCACAATCTGGGATAGTGCAGATGCTTCAACTCATTAACACTCATCCTCTTAAAGATATCCAGGTTGGTTCCAGATTTTAGCTGTTATAAAAAAGGCAGCTCTGAATCTTTAAAAGAAACATCCTCCTAGTATGGAACTCTGTGTTGGAATGTATATTAGGTGGAGGGCATTAGATTAGTAAGTGTTTATAGATCCATTTCAAATCTATTTCTGATTTACCCTCTGCCTTTGGCTTCTGAAAAGCAAGAGTCTAGGTTCTGAGGATTATCCTCATAGACACAGGTCAGATTGTAGAAGTGAAAAGAGATGAGTGTGTGGGAATACGGAACAGTAGAGCAGGAACAGCCTAGGTTGATGGCTGTCTCAGCAACATAGTGGAGAGTATAGTTTGAACAACTGTGGTCAGTGTCTAAACAAGCAGTGTGATGTCTGCAGTTCTGTGCATTGCCCTTCACATCGGTGCTCAGACACCATTTGGTACAAGGTAAATAATGAAGGGGTTATAATGTCAGACACACACACAGTAATGAAATGGAGCAAGTAGACCAAACCTGGGAGCTGATGGGGCAACTGAAGGGGCATTGGTGAGAAGTAAATGCCCCAAATACTATTTCTTCCATAAAGCTAAGAGTGATCTTTAAATTAAATTATATGAAGACATAGCGAATTTTTCTTAGACTGGGTCTCACTGTGTAGCCCTGGTAGGTTTTGGACTCTTTGAGAAGACCACACTGGCTTTGTACTCAGATTCTGCCTCCTAAATTCTGTGTCTAAAAACATATGCCACTATTCATACTGTAATGTGAGATACACAGCCACATGTTACATGCTAATGCAGTAGGATGACAACATTTCATCCAACTCAAGGTGAAGAGCAACAACAATGGAACCAGAAAACAGTCACACCTGGGAGCCAAAGACAAGGAGCACAGTGTTCTAACAAATGAACTGCAGAGAAAATGAAATCATTATTTGTTAATTTGCCATTTGGCGAGATGTATTGTCCAGTGAGCAGATGTTATCCAAAAGTAAAACAAAGAGTAGCTAGAAAATTACAGTTAGGAATGCCATTGTTACTCTCTGAAATAAAATTTACCTAAAGACAAAATTATCCTTACATCTTAGCTTAACAGCACCAGGATATCTACTTCTAAAAGGAACGAGGACATACACAGGCTACAACTGTCTCCACCCCATGAAAAACAAGCTACAACCTCTATATAATGACTATATTAAAAAGATCCAAAGGACCCAGGAAAACACATAAAACTGCAGCAACTAATTTCTACAACAAAACAGTTGACTCTTAGAAACAATGCAGTACAATCAGAAGAAGGGAAGGGCTCAGACCACCTCAACCAGACAGTTTAGTCACACCTAGGGAAGAGCAGCAGCTGGGCACCATAACTGGACAAGCAGTTAATCACAAGGAAGGTTTGGGGCATAATTAAGTGTAAGAAATGGTTATGGTTGCATCAACAGGAATGATGGCAAGGAAGTTGTATTTGTTTTTGTGCTATAAAGAATAATAGCCCCCTTGAAATGGAGGCAAAGATGCTGTGGGGCTGGAAGTTGCTGAAGGGGGGAAAGGAATAGAGACAGCAAATGTTACAGGTCCTGGTAGAGCGTGGGTTCAAGATGTTAAGTACACAGCAGGCTGTAGTCATTACAGGTACTATCCACTCACAGTCCTAGTAGTAACTATTAGCTCTGTGGTTACTTAGTCATCCTACAGATGTATACTAAATAAATAGAAATCATCTGCTCTGTTAAAACTAAAACAACAAAAGAGGTAAGCAGCTAGGTAATGCCACAGATAGGTGATATTTGACCACTTCAACTGTATTTGTCCCACAATGTCATATACATGATATATACTTTTTGGAACTTCAATTTTTAAAGAGGTAAAAGATACATCTCTGGGAGTGAATCAGATGTTAGTATTTTATTAGAATTTTTAAAAATTGTAATGAAAATCATTGTTCAATATAATAAATAATTGAGGCTGCATGTAAATTTTGGCAGATATCCAGAAACTATAAGGACTGAACCAAACTAAAAAAAAAATATGTTGGTAGTGAAGACAGACCCAGAAATAAATAATTCATTTGCTGGAAAGAACAACATATTATACAGAGAAGATAATTGGATATCAAAATACAAGTCAAGAACTCAAACACCAAGAGAAAAAAATGACTGAAAATAAATCAGATGATTTATTTTGGGTATTGCCTAAAAGCCAACGGACAAATGAATGAAACAGAGGCAAGAAAAGAGAAATGCCATGATGGAGCAATAAGAGAGAATGAGGGTCCATTAAATCCCATCAACAGAACAACACAGAGAACAATGAAACAGGTGCATCAGAAATGTAGGCAGTGAAATGATGAAAAAAGATGCATCATGTGGCAGCAAACATAAACAGATTGTTGTGCTTCTATTAGGTCCTGTATACTTCAAACAAACGTACTTCTAGCCATAAGGAAATTCAATGGTATTAAAAGGCAAACTCATTAAAAAGCCTTATATGTCTAATTGTATCTAATACAATATGATATTTTGTGGAAATTAACAAAATCAAAGGGAAAAACAGAAAATTGTATGTACTTCTATATCAATGATTGTTCAAAAACTACATGGAAAGAATCAGTGAGGTGCAGAACAGTGAGGAGGCTTCCAAAAGCATACAGAAGCCTCATGACATCCACACATTCTCAGTTTTTCTCCTGCTTCTGTACAATACTTTTAAATGCCAGACTCTGAATTTTCTAATTTTTTTCATTATTTTTATTTAAAACGCATAATAAAAGATAAATATAACCAGTCATCCTGGAACTCCTTTCGTGTAACTCAGTCTGTAGACTAGGCTAGCCAGAAAGTTACAGTGATCTACCTCCCTCCCTCCCCCACTACCACTGCCTGGCAAAAGGAAAGAAAAAGAAAGAAAGAGAGAGAGAGAGAGAGAGAGAGAGAAAGAAAGAAAGAAAGCAGAGGTAGACTCTCACAGGTTTGAGGCCAGCATGGTCTCCAAAGTGTGTCCAAGACAACCAGGCAGGGCTCGTTACACTAAGAAACCGTGTATGAAAAAATAAAGATAAATTTTTTAAAAAAAAGGAAGGAAGGAAGAAAAGAAAAAAAAGAATCAATGAGAATATAGGTCATGAAAGCTGGGACAGACACACACACACACACATACACACAGTATTTGCCATATGTGCACCACAAAAGTCGTGGGGGATTTGAAGCACAGAGTTGGCATGGTAGTGACTCGTCAGTGGAACCCTAGTGAGCTGGGTAGAAAGATTGTGGAGTTCAGAGTCAGAATCTCCACAAGATAAAGACAGGTCAGCCATTGACCACTAGTGCATGGCTGACCAGGCTGCCTGGGCAGAGGCACAAGCACAGGAGCATGCTGGTTCCATATTTTTTAATATTTCCTGCAACAGTGTTCCACTGCTTCCAGGAGACAAACCTCACCATCACCTTAGAAGAAAAGAATTGAAAAAGGTAGTCCTAGAAAATAGAACCAGAAAACAGACAGGTGTGGTCATTCTAATGTCTGACAAAATAGAGTTCAAACACAGACTCATCATAAGAGAAAAAGAAGGTTGATTAATTATTGAAACAATCAATTGGGGCTGGAGAGATGGCTCAGAGGTTAAGAGCAATGACTGTTCTTCTGAAGGTCCTGAGTTCAAATCCCAGCAACCACATGGTGGCTCACAACCATCCATAACAAGATCTGACACCCTCTTCTGGAGTGTCTGAAGACAGCTACAGTGTACTTACATATAATAATAAATAAATCTTTTAAAAAAAGAAACAATCAATCAAGAGAATATTAATATTCTAAACATACACACCACACACAGGTGGATCCAGTTAAATCCAATGCCACTAGATACAAGACACATTCACCCCACATAGTAATAATGGGTGAACTTAATGCTTTCTAAATTTTATAGTATTGAAATATTAGAAAATAAAATTAGGAAAATAATGTAATATATGCCATTACATAAAAAGATGAGTTTTATTCTAAGAGTTCAAAATGGGTTAACTTCTAAAGTTTGAAGACATCATTTTTAACAGGATGAAAAAGAAAGAAAATCATTCAATTATCAGAAAATGTACTTTAAGAAAATAAAACTCATGTACGAACCAGAGAGATAGGAAGTTTGATATGAGGTGTCTCCAGGGAATGTCAGGAGCTACAACCACAAAAATATGACTAGCATGATTTTCTGAATATGAGCTGAATAGGGATAATATAAATAAACTTGCTAATATGGACAGGGGGTGGGGCCAGAGGCAAGAGGATTGGGAGGCCTCAACTCTACACAAAGAGGCAACCAAGGAATGCTGAGAGCAGGATGAATAGTCTTCCTCAGAGGAAACCACCACAGCTAGCTGCCCAAAACCAGGTAGTCATCCTCAAAAACATAATACAAGTAACATTCTATGGACTGAGCGGTGGTATTTATATACTTGAGAGAGAGAGAGAGAGAGAGAGAGAGTATACTTTCACTGGTGCATTTGTGTATGTGTATACACACACATATATGACAATAATTAATTGAAAAAGGGTCTTGCATTTGAAAGAGAGCAAGGGAGTTATATGAAAGCGTTCGGAAAGACAAAGGGGAAAGGGAAATGATGTAATTATATTTTAGTCTTTAAATTAATAAAGCTTTAAAATTGAGTGAAAACAAAGAACATTTATAAAAATTCTATAGCTAATATACTTAAGGTTGAGCCACTATTTGTTCTGCCTGGAAGGTGGTAGAGAAGTCAGGACCTGTCCATCATTATACCAAAGGTCTCTCTAGTGCAATATAATAAAACCCATCACTGCACTGTGTGGCTCTCCAGAGCAATACAGCAAAAACTAATGCACAAGGACATTCAGATTGGAGAACATTAAGATTACTTTTGATTAGCAACTTGAGAAACCTAGAATTACTTGACAAAAACAATCTCTGAGAAAATCTGTGAAGACTTTCTTAAGTTGTTCATATGGAAAGATCCATTTTAGTTGTAGGAGGAATCATTCATTAAGCAGGACATCCTGGACATTAAATGGAGAAGGCAAACTGATACTGGCATGCATGCATTAATCGACTGCTCTCTGTTCTTGCCTATGAACTGAAGTGGAAAATTCTGGTTTCTTTGGTAAGTAAGTTATGTCAAATGGTGTTTTGCTGGGGCACACAGGTAAAAGGATGTTTTGCTAAAGCAGACACACAAAAGAATATTTTGCTGAAGCAGAGACAGGTGAAAGGATGGTTTGATATATCAGAAATGTGAAAGGATGTATGTTTAAAATATAAATGTGACCCACAGACAGTGGGAGCTCAAGCATTGGTTGGCTTTGCTCTGCCATACTACTCTTTGCTGACAACATACATTTGTTCAGCTTATCTAGTGTTGTTGAGCTTCAGTTGTGGTGATATCATAGATAGAAACTCTCCACAAAACTTCTCATGAGGTTTCTGCAGCTTCTTGCTGCTTCTGTGGCCTCAGACCAATTGGTGGGCCTTGCAGTTTCTTCTGGATTGAACTGCAGTTGTTGATTCCTGAGTGATGCTGATAATGATTTCTGTTGGTGTTTTCTAGAGGACTGGATTGCAGTTATACTGTTTACATAGATTGGACTCACCCCTAAAGAACTATTTCTCAAAAGATCTACTTCCCTCATGTCCTAATCACTTTCGAACTACCTCTGGTGGGCGGTGGGCTAAAGAAGAGGTTGAACCCTTATTAAAGGAAGTTGGAAAAATTTATGCCTACAATGGACATTGTGTGATCAGCTCTCTCAACCTGAATATGGGAAGTGTCATTCCATAGACTGAGATACTGGACCAAATGAAAATCAGAAAGCAAGCTGAGCACCAGCATTTATCAATTCCTGCTTCCTGACTGCAGGCACAATGTGTCCAGCCACCCACTGCTCCTTTTGCCGAAACCTCCCTCCTATGGTGAGCTATTTCCTACTAAATTGTACGTCAAAATAACTTATCCCAGAAGTTGTTTTTGCTATGGCTTTTTGTTTTACCAATTAGACCAATATACTTAGTAATAACAATATACGTAGTAATAGCAACGTATCTAGTAATAACAATGTACCTTGCAGTAGTATTTCCAATAAATATTCTCAAGCCATGACTGTGAAAGCAAGAAAACGTCTACTTTGCTTAAAGATTTAATTTGTTGATTCAGTAGAGGCCCATAAAGCCTTTATACAGTTGTTGGAATTCATATAAGATGAATAAAAAGATAGTAGAGTAAAATAGTCGAGTTATCTTAGATAAAATAAGATGATGTTGAAAGACTTGGTTATCAAATTCCAATTGGAGATCTCAGCTAATCAAGATTCAACCATAATACTAACCAACCAGCCCAGTGAAGCAGCAGAGACCAGAAAGAGCTGTGTACCATGTCAGCACTGTTATGAACCAAGGAACTGAATCAATTCAACAGGGAATCATTTTCAGAAAGTGTTACTGTTAAAACTATATATCAATCTTAAGAAACAAATTAAATTTTGATCCCTATATCATTCCACACATGAGAATTAATTTGATGCAGATCATAGGCCTACACACACAAAAAAAAAAGATAAGAAAAGATAAAGCAACTGGAGAAAAGATAATAGTATGTCAATGTTAAGAAACTCAGGGGCAAAATTTCTTAGATAAAATGTCAAAACTGTGTATAGCTTAGACTTGCACACATTCTAAAATGTTCCATTACCAAAGCCACTTTAAGAAAATGAAGGTGCACTGGGCAGTGATGGTGCAAGCTTATAATTCCAGCCTTCCAGCACTTTGGAAGTAGAGGCAGGTGAATTTCTGAGTTTAAGGCCAGCCTGGTCTACAAAGTGAGTTCCAGGACAACCAGGGCTATACAGAGAAACTTTGTCTCAA
>NW_022196915.1:1414125-1420739 GCF_008632895.1 Mastomys coucha | reverse complement strand
GAAAGAAAGAAAGAAAGAAAGAAAGAAAGAAAGAAAGAAAGAAAGGAAGGAAGAAAGAAAAAGAAAGAGAGAGAGAGAAAAAGAAAGAAAGAAAGAAAGAAAAAGAAAGAAAGAAAGAAAGAAAGAAAGAAAGAAAGAAAGGAAGGAAGGAAGGAAGGAAGGAAGGAAGAAAGAAAGAAAGAAAATGAAGGTGCCATAGAGTACTGAAATGTATTTGTGAAATAATATATAGCATCCATAATATAATATATAAGAGAGGATCTCATAATATAAATATATCTGACTAGGGACTTTTGCACAAACCACCCATAAAAGGAGAACAACCCAATAAAAATGTGCAAAACATTTTAATATGCTCACATTAAGTATATCAAAAATACATCAATATGTCATGAGTTAAATTCATATAAAATATGATGTTATAACTTTATACACTGTCTACAATATTTAAAATGACATCACCAATACTGGCATGAATGTACAGTGGCTCCCACTCTCAGGTCTTAACACAAAGCCACTTCCTTTAAAGTTATACTTGGGCATGACTCAGGCACGGCTTCATTTCTAGATATTTGCACAGAGGAAGTAAATATCACCATTTATGTGATGTTGTCAAGTGGCCTTATCTGCAGGTGAGTCTTTGGCGCCTTCTCCATATCATCATGAGACCTCACAAATGCAATACATTAACACAGCTTAACGCCACTCACCAATAGCAATACTCGAGAAGTAATATGGAAAAACAAATCTCAAGGAGAAACATTGTATACATTTACACAGGTAGAAAGATGAATGACTAGAGTTAAGTTGTCCAGGGGAAAGTTGTTAAAGCAAGGCTGGAGCATCAGAGGGACATTCCAGAAACAATGGCAACCGTCTATGTCTTCTGAGGACTGCCTATAGGGTGTTTGTCTGTTCCTGGGAGTGTAGACCTCAGTGCTCTACATGGGGTCCTTGTTCTAATATATATCAATATAATTAGGTTGTGATATACAACCCTAACTTAGTCTGCTCATCTTACCATTGCAGGCACTTCAATAATTGAGAACCAGGAGTGCATTTCACTCAAGGCTTCAGGGTCTGAGAGTCTATGACGTCACTTAGCTATATTCCCATAAAGGTTCATCTCCAAATATGTTTATAGTGAGGGCTTCAAAACATAAATTGGGGGAGGTATATAAGCAGTCAATATCAAGTAATAAGGAATATTTTCTTTCAAAAATATTTGTTTGTTTTGAGAAAGTTGTTTTTGCTATCTTTGCTGTGTTTCTGTTTTCCTCAAGACACATTCATGCAACATGAAAGTGTATGAAGGAATCAAGGGATTTTACACCTAGAAATGTTCCTAGTCTGAACTATGACAAGTCATTTATGTTTTGAAATAACTGTGCCAATGCAAAGTAGGCAACAATTAGCATCTAGGAAAGTAACAGCAATCCAATTAGAAAGCTGTGAGCAGCTGCAAACATTTGTAAAACACATTTCATGAAATAGTGTTTTAAGGCAAAACATGCCAACCACCAACTGTATCAAATGACCATTTTTCTTTTGAGAAGTACAGAAAAATGGCATGTCTATAATGAAAAATAATGACATAATCAGATGGTGTATTGAAAAGGTTCAGAAAAATAATTCTATGGGAAGAGCGTTTAGGAAGAAAAATTAATCCGAAGATACAAACAGGCTGTTCCCTGCTCCTAAAATAGATCTCAATTTGAAGAGGAAAATGGCCTCGTTTTCCTGTACTGTAACTAAAATATTCAGGTCACACACTGCCAGGCTGAAAATATCAAAAAGGGTCTTGGCACACAATCTTTAATACTTCCCCAGATATATTTTTCTTTCCTTCCTGCTAATAGCCAGCAAAAGTAACAAACTCTGGCACAGGCAGTATGTAGCCAAGGATGGGGAATGCAGACAGGAGCAGGTGCTGGAAGGGTGTGGCTCCCAGCGGTGTGGTATGCTTGAATGTGTGTTGGCTACAGTAAACCAGCATCAAAGCCAAGAAGAGTACTGTGTCACAACCTCCAAAGCAAGAGCAGAGACCTTGAATTCCTCCTCTGTTACTATGGCCCAGCCCCAGGGAGATGTGTTCCTTTTCCCTTTTGGCTTTCTTTGACTCTTAGAACCTGTTTCTGTTCATAAGGAGTTGCTTCTAGCATTTTCCTTTTATAACAAATTCAATTCAGAGATCAGACATCTCTTTGATATTGCTTTTCAGAAAATAAAGGTGAGACCTAGGAATGAGAAGGTAAATTTTACTATTCAGTTGTTTAAAACACATTTTCAGATATTTGAGAGGAAATATTTCATGGAAAAAACAAATCTTTTTTTCCATGACATTTGAATAGGCTTACTTAAGTTTTTACAAAGATGATTTACTTATGCTGTAAACAAACAGTAGAAGTATTTTCTCATAATGTTTTAGCCTTTGTAAGTCACAGAATATAGGAATGTGTAAAAAAAAAAAAAAAAACTGAGGAGATTCAATTGATGATGCTCAGAGAAGCTCCCAGAGCCCATGGAAACTCTCCAACCCCTATCAGCTTAGTGCACATCTCTCTGGATCTCACCTGCATCCTTGCTTGCATTTCCCAGATCTTGGAGTTCCCTTTGCTACATAAAAGGCAGTATCAGGAGTTAATGAGCCTTAGTGCAGCCTTTCACTAATGAGTCTTGGTGTGAATAAACCACTCCCTGCACTAAAGGTCACTGACTTGAGCTTTGTGTCATTGGACAATGTAAGTTCATGATGCTATGGGTACTCTACCCTTTTCCAATCTCACTCCCTTCTTCATTCTCCAGGACAAGTTCCAGATAGGCCTGCCTCTCTCTCTCTGTCTCTATCTTTGTATCTCTCTCTTTCTATCTCTCTCTATCTCTATCCCTGTCTCTCTGGTTTGCATCTGGAAAGCTAAGATGTTCTGAAACCATTGCTCTTTACTCTGCAATTGTTCAGAAATGTCTTTGTCAAGAATGATCAATCAGTGCTTCTTTAGCCTTAGCTAGAAAGCTGAAACTGAGAAAGGTTGAGCCCAAGTCCTTAACTCAAAAGACAAGATTGTAAGAGGTCTGTAAGAGAGGGTAGAACTAATACAAACTTGTTAATGCTGTACAGAAATGACCTTTTCATTATTCCACCAAGTACTTTTCATTATTACCAAGTACAGGTGTTTTGGAAAACCACTCACCCAGAGAATAGCTCTTTGGATCCTGAATAGGTTAGTTATAGTACTGACACTCTATGGGAAGAAAACAAGGTTGGTCTGAATAAAACAACCTTCCTCCATGGAGTCCAGTGCTATATCTTTCATCCTACCTGTTTTTAGAACAAAACCATAAGAATTTACATGTCCATTTTTTTTTCTGTCAGGGTTGTGCTACACAAAACAAGCTTACAGAAGGAAACTGTTGTAACCGTGGCTAAGCACACTGTGTGCTGTGTTCTTCAGCGTGCCTATTTCCTTTGAATTCGAGTTTTATAAAGTCATTGGAAGAAGCTACGGTGTAGGAAATAATTCAGGGTAACTCCCATATATAAAAAGCTTCTACATAGGGTTTACCAAATAGCAATGCTGATAAAGAATTCCAGAAAGTATTCGGTTGGGTATAATATAGCATCTTCCTTCCACTGCCTATGCCTGAACTGCAGAAAGGAAAATTCTGCCTGCCATTTTACTTTGAGTCTTTAGAATGAGAGCAAAATCCAATTATCCTAGTGCACTATCCAATTACAGAGTAATGTGGCACTTAACACCAGAGAGAAGGAGAGACAGGGAGTGGGGTTGAGGGAGGGACAGAGGAAGAGGAAGACCGAGAAGAGAGGGGGAAATTATTTTTAATAAGAAATATTCTTAGCTGGGCGGTGGTGGCACACGCCTTTAATCCCAGCACTTGGGAGGCAAAGGCAGCCAGATTTCTGAGTTCGAGGCCAGCCTGGTCTACAGAGTGAGTACCAGGACTGCCAGGGCTACACAGAGAAACCCTGTCTCGAAAAACCAAAAAAAAAAAAAAAGAAATATTCTTAATAAGTGTTTGTGGAAAGTACAAAGAAGAAAATTCTGCTATGCTCCAGTTCCTAGCGTATGGAAACTTTAAGCAATAGTTTAGTAAGAAACTTGATTTAAGTGCTTGGCACCCTTGGTTTCTTTCAGGAAGCTTACAACAAGTTGGGTTTCTACCCCTGATCCCCCAGCATGAATATTGAATGACCAGGAAGAGCCCTTACCAATTGTGGACTTTCACCATGGCTGAGACTTTCAGGAGATTTGACACCTCTGAAGAAGATACACGGTGACATCAAGTAGTCTGTAGCAGATGCCAGCATCTGAGGAAGAATTCAAAGATCTGAGCATTTTCCTGGGCAGCACCCATGTCTGTCAGAGATTAAACCATAGCTAAAGTCCATGACCTATAACAGATTTAGAAAAGCAAGAAATACCATATATAAATGTTCATTCCTAAGAGTAAAATGATTCCTTACTGAAAATATTTCTTTCTGGGAGTAAAATTAAAATACCTTTAAATTAATTTGGTTGTTTTTGTGTATTTTGGTTTGAATTTCATAATCAGGCTTTCAGAATGGCCTAACCCTTCCATTTCTTTTGAGGGAGGCCTTAAAGTAATTAACAATTGATGCTTGAACAAAAGCAGGAGCTTATGAACTGTACTGCATATACCTCATAGAATGTGTGTTCACTACTGCTGTTGCATAGTTAACCCCTCTGTTGGCTTCCCACTGTATTAACAACAAAAATCTGGACTCCACCAAACCAAAGAATGTAGTTTGCCCTACTAATTGCAGAGTGTATTGTATGCTTCATTCACTAAAATCCTGTCAGAATCAGAATTCTAAGTAACCATCATGATGGTAGTCATCTCTGGACAGGTTGCACTGTGCAACAAAAGCAGGTGGCCACAAAATCACTCTGCAATTGCACACTGACCTTTGGCTCTGTTTACCAGTTTCTCTTCCACATGTGTGCCCTTTTGTTGTTTTAATAATAAAGTAACGTACAGAAAGTTTGAAAAATGCCAAATTCAAATTAAATAGACAGCTGCAATCTGCTGCTTATTTTTAATTTAGCTGCCTTGTTAATAAAAAATTTTGTATGTCTCCAGATTTGACTAAGTACACAATACAGTCAAATTTTATAAATTTTAAAAGTATGATTAAGTTGAATGAGTATTTCTACAAGGTTCAGTTTTACATGATTGTTGTACTCACTAAAATTTAGATAACCAGACTCTGTTAAATTATTACTTATTCTGTCCTTGCTTTAACATTATTTATGTTCAAGGTTTGACACAAACAAATTTCAAGTTGAGATAAAGAGACAGAGACAAAGGCAGAAAGAGGAAAATGAAAGAAGTTGTCTTTAATTTTTTCTTGGATATTCTCTTTACATTTCAAATGTTTTCCCCTTTACAGGTATCCCCTTCAAAAATTCTGTATTGCGTCCTTCCTCCCTCAAACTCAATGAGGGTGCACCCCTACCCACCCACTCCCATCTTCCTACCCTGCCATTCCCCTACACTGGGGCATTGAACAACCTCAGGGCTGAGGACCTCTCCTCTCACTGATGTCCATCAAAGTCATCTTATGCCACATATGTTACCAGCACAATGGGTGATGTGAGGGTCATTGAAGTATAGCCTTATTACAATGAAATCCAAGGTCTAAAAATTGTTCTTATTTTGGGCTTGAACCACAGTAAGAGCCAAGATTTTAAACTCTACTAAATACAAAACAAACAAACAAAAAGAATTTATATATTTGTGTTCATTTAAGAAAATACTAGTAGTGATGTATTATTTTGAAATGTACACTTAATATGTTTGGAGTTATTTAATATTTATATTGATAAAAATGTATGTATTTTCAGTATTGCTGTAGACAAGCATTTACATAATACTGTTAAATTGATTCATATTTATTGTTATAGTATTTTATAAATTTTAAAGAATATGACAAAAATGGTATTGTAGGTATTGAAGTGGGGTCTCTGGGAGGAGTTGGAGTAGAAAAGGGAAACAAGGATGTGATTTAATTCTACGTACTTAAAATATGTTTGTAAATGTTAACAAATTCAGATAAATTAAAACCATGTATCTTTTCTCATCATAATGCAATAAAACAAAAATCCAGGGGGAAAAAAAAGAAAACAAAACATAAAAAAAAATTGACAAATGGGACCTCATAAAACTGTAAAGCTTCTGTAAGGCAAAGAACATTGTCAGTAGGAAAAAGCAGCAACCAACAGGTTGGGCAAAGGTCTTTACCAATCCTACATATGATAGAGGGAAAATATCTAATATATACAAAGAACTCAAGAAGATAGACTCCAGAGAACCAAATAACCTTATTAAAAATGGGGAACAAAGCTAAACAGAGAATTCTCAACAGAGAAAATGTGAAGAACTCAGAAGCACCTAAAGAAATGTTCAACATCTTTAGTCATCAAGGAAAAGGAAATGCAAATCAAAACAACCCTGAGATTCCACCTCACACCAGTCAGAATGGCTAAGATTAAAAACTCAGGTGACAGCAGATGATGGCAAGGATGTGGAGAAAGAGGAACACCTCTTCATTGCTGGTGGGATTGCAAACTGGT